>NC_051129.1:11337346-11365404 GCF_014839805.1 Manduca sexta
AAATTCCAGCAATAAAATAAGCGACAAAATACCTACGTAGCGAGTTTTTTTAAAAGTAAATTTTATAAAAAAAAATATAAAGCGCCATCTATCGACACTCATCATAATTATATTTTTTCTACTCTACACTAGATGGCTCTGAAGAACAATGACTCGTACTTACCAACGCCATCTAGCAGACGGTGGTGAAACAAGTATCTCACTTACTCAGCAACAATCCGAGCAGCGCCATCTCGTGGAAAACACTGCATCCAATGTGCACACTTACTAACCACATTTTTAAAACTGTTTACACCAATAACTTTTGACGTGAACACATTGTGTAAATCAGATTACTTTGATATATATCCATAATTACACTAAAAAGAGGCTTCAAGTATTTTTAGAGGAGCATTTCCGATAGTTTTCCATACTGCACACACACCCCTCATGGAATTTGATCATGTGTTCACCAATAAGAATATTTTTTGAATCTATCGTTTTCCAATCACACGACGTGTTCTCGCCAAATTCGCCACGTTTATCTCATGTTATGTACATATCGTTTTCACTATTTATCCAACACTGCGGCACTGAACCATCCGTGGCACAATTACACTTGCACATGTATTTCATTATGGCCGCATTTATCTGGAACAAAAAATTATAATTTGTTAAAACACCCTGTGACAATAGGCAGAACCTGCGCCTTCATATTATTGGAAAATAATTAGGAATATTTAATAAATTATAAAAATATAGTTTAGTAACAAAACCATTTTGCTGTAATATTAAATTATATAACATTGAACATAATTTATCATCATTTCCTGCACTGACAAACAAGAAAACATACCCTTGGCAAAGTATGACATAACACAAAGATTCTAAAATTATCACAAACAACTAACCAAAATACAAAACTCCGGGATCAAAACTGCCATAACTTAAGAATAATTATTGTGTAGGGGCAATCAATTTTTACAGAGTAAAAGGGACTCTTAAAATTGCAGTACAAGAAACAATACAATTTTATATTAAATTCTTTATGAACAAATATTTTTGGCACTCAATCTTGGTGCATGTTACTTGTCAATGTAGGTTATGTTTAATTTATTATTTTATTGTGACTTTAAAACAATGTCAGTACTTTTGAAAAAGAGTAAATAACCTGCCATATATTAAAAATCTTTAAAACAACATTAAACAGCAAGAATGTGGTACTATCCTAGGCAAATACAAATAATAACAACATGACCTTTCTGGAATGCCCTTCTAAATTTCGCTGTTTTTCTTTACAAAAAGTTCATATTATGCGTTAATATTATTTGTACGTACCACTAGCACTTCATCCATGAGGTTAAACATCCCAAAACAATAATCCATGAAGAAAACACGACGAAAAAAATAACCGAAACGAGGATTCCAACCTATCATCTCCTGCAACACTTTCAAATGCACGTTTTAACGTGAAAACGGCAAATTTCGCGACTGCGACGCGTTAAATAGGCGGAACAAACGTTCTTTTGTATACTACAACAGTTTTCAGTCGGTTTGATAACTGAAACTTTGGAATTAGCCTGAAGAATGCAAGCACGTGCACACAATAATGCACTTGTATGCACCACTTAATTTCGGTCCTAAAAAAATATTTTAACACAACGACACTCTACTGAGCCCGGAAATCACTGTTAGAACTAATAATGAATTTATTATCGCGTACATAAACGATGAAAATTCTAACCAATTCGAATTACAGCGGCTGAAAAAACTACACAAAGAAAACATATGATCGATCGAAACTGAAGTGCACATGGAGTTGTCTATGATTGTCCTTCTGTCATTTAAGACTTACGAAATCAAAATAAAATGTAGAGGGCGCTGTAACAGAATGTTATGTCATGAAGATTATCCTCGTCGATCAATATTGCTTGAAAATTTATTGAAAATAATAATGAATAATATGAATGAAAATGAAATGAAAATATCAACAACCTCGAACATAAAACGAATAAAAACGTAACAGACAAATATCTTGTTTCATTATACATCATTTGAGCAATTGGAATATACTCACTCACCTAAAGTTTTTATATACACCTTTTACTTCGATTTATTAACACATTGACGAAACCAGTGCCTGAAAAATGTAATGAAAATACAATTTAGTGGATATAAAATCGATCAAGATAGATAAGAAAGCAAATGTTTAAAAAAAAACTTACTGGCTCATTCTCCACCCATAAAGTTTCAAATTCTTTTTCGAATTTACTAACGATATTAGAATGTGAAGTCACTATTACACTCTCGTGGTTTGACACCATAGCATGAGTAGACCAATTCAATGAACCTGACATAACAAAACCTCTAACAGGCTTTGGTTTTGTTGGTGGTTTCGTTAATTTTATGTGTTGTGTGTGCACATTTAACTTTTCAGCATATGATTTTAATATGTTTTTCCGTTTAATGGCTTTTGGCCCGTCAATGATGCAGAACTTATGATGCATTAATATAGATTTATTGTTAGTCTGAACTTGGATAAAACCTGTAAAAAAACATTATATTACTGTTTGAGTATGGACACTGAAAATAAATATTGCGTGCTCTTCTGTTTAAATGGCACAGTGGCCTGAGGACCCACTTGAACCACATATTTTGTGACTTTGGTGCAGTTATCATATTGTCGCGCTAAAGTTGCTGAACTAAATTTATAAAAAGATGATTTTTATTTTATAATAATGATAAATTAGGTACCAATAAATAAAAAAAAAAAACTAAATTACTTACTATATTCTTTCAGTTTTTTTATTTGCGACGGAGGTGTGTAAGCCATATCGCTGTCAACAACAATTCTTACTAAAACGTGTTTCTGTCCCAATCTTATAATTTGTTCAGCTATTTCGCTACTGGTAATTAAATACATACAAACGTCCAACGTCTCTCGTGCCGATTTGATGTATTTAATTAGTTTGAGCTCTCTGCTTTCGCAAATTGTGATATCTCTATTTGGCGGGATCCTGATCGTATGTCGAACCACATCGTCCGAAAATAGTATGACATCGTTTATCTCTCGATTTTTGATGTTTATTAATTCACAACAGGAGTCATCATTATTTGCATCGGCTTGTGAAGACTTCCTCGAATGGAAGAAATAGCTGTATATCTTCTTAGCCACTTGTGACGCGACTACTACTGTTGCTGTAGCTGTTAAAATGATCCTCGCACTTTTCCAGTCCATGTTGTATATTACACTATATATTCACACGCCACAAATAAAAAAATGCTTTTATATCGATCGTCCACAAAGTTGTTCACGCATTTGATAAAAAATTTAGAATTATCGTCATTTTTTTCCTAAAAGAGGGTAGCTCTTTGTTTAATTTGCCATTCGGGAGCAGACGATATAATATCGTCTGCTCCCGAATGGCTATATTATAATGTTTGAGGGTTAAATTAACTAACGTAAGTAACACGTTTAATTAAAAAATATGCATTGAAATATTTTTTATTTGAACCAAGTTTACGTTTTCTATAAATTCTTCCTTTTCCTTACGAATTTCATTCATTCAAATTTACTCTGTGACCTGAGCTCTATGGTTTGTTTCGCACATTTTGACAGAAGAAATAAACAAATTACAATATTGCGATCAGAGACCAATAAACTAGAATTGCGGTAATTTTGCAGTTGAACCGTTAAGGACATTAATATTCATTTGTTTTTATTATAAATAATATTAATACATAATTAATCAACTATAGAATTGTAATTCGCTTCATATTCACTATTGAAGTTTGCAATCGTTTTTCGTCTTCTAAAATTAGATCCATGGAACGTAAAAATTAAAACAAAGAAAATATGCCAAAAATACCCTACAAACCGGAGAAATCCGGGGAAGACGACGATTACGAAATAGTATCTTTCGAAGATTTTTGCGATAAATCACCTGGTTCAAAAACTGATTTGTTAACGTTAAATGATAATATAAACTACCGCTTGTATTATGAAGGGGATAAGCCTTCTAAATTCCTTGAGAATGTTGGTGAGTCTTCGCGAAGTGATCGTCAAACCGAGACATCGTTAAATGGTTCTAAAAATGTGAGTTTTAAGCGGAAATTGTCGAACTCGTTCGCTCCGTTCGGGCGGTACAACGGGAAGAGCGCCAGGGCTCCTTTATTCAGTGGCGTCATCCCAAAGCCTAGGAATGAGGAGGAATCCAACTCTAGAGAACACAGGTATATTGTTGCTTAGTTAATAATTGTGTTGACTGCAGAGGGGTAATTATCTCTTCTCAGTCTATATTTTATTGGACCCCAATCACTTACTATCAGCTACAGTCGCATCACTTTGCCATGTCCATACATTAACATTAGCTCAGATAGTGATTTTAGCTGGTCTTCACACTTCTGTATGAATTACGATACAAAATTTTGTCCTAATCAATCAAGTGTTTTGTTAATTCTAATGTAAGCTTTCACCACATATACATTGTGCGCCTTTAAAGTAGGATTTTTATTTTCTTGGCCAATCTATAAAAAAATAGACTAATAGACAGTGTATCTACTGGACATAATAAGACTTAACATCTCATTTCTCAGGATGGCGAGCGTAGTGGAATACCAAACAATGCTTAGAATTCAAGGTGTTGGATAGTGTTTCCACTGTTTATGAGCAGTCATATCACTTATCGTCAGACGAATGGCAAGCTCATTTCTTCATTCAAAGCAATAAAAAAAATACATATCCTACCTCTTTCTGGCTATTATATAATAAATAAAGTTCTTCTATATTGATACTTGGAATGCAACATTCATATCAAATTCCTCAAATTTGGTTCAGCCACTTAATCATGAAAATATAGCCAATTCGTCCCTAATTATTATACTTAACATATAAGTTCAAATTATGTATGTTGTAAAATCAATTTACCTTTGTGGTTTTGTAACAAAAGACTACTGGAAAACAAAACAAATATTAAATTACAGACATTCTTAGCATGCCAACATTAAAAAATATTTACACAGCCATATTTCATTTTGCTGTAATTATATAAATTCTTTAATAATTTATGTGTCAGACACATTTAACTATTAACAATATTGGAAATATTTTAAATTCATCATAAAGATAAAAAATACATTTAAAGTTCAACAAAGGCCATAGTAGTACATGCATAAGAAAACAAATAAAATAAAGGTAAATTAAATGTTTTTAATTTCAATCTGATTACTAGCTGTATAGCTTTACAAATTAAGTAATATTACTTATTTGATTGTCTTTTTGGTCTAGTGCCAGTGTATATGGTTCGGTTTGTAAGGGTCATGGATGCCATTCATATATCAGGCATCATTATGTGTTGGTTGTGCTAACTAAATGGCTCATAGAAGTATTGAAACCAATTGTTAAGATTAACCCCCTTATTCATAGATATTATTTATCAAAGGACGAAGCATTGCTGTGATAACAAGTCTGTTTTATTTACTGTTGTCTAGTGTTACACTGTTGATTCAGTGGCTGAGGGTAAAATTTTCGAAAATGGAAACTGTCACAAAATGTTGGTACTAATAATACTAATTATATTTAAATTTTAGCTCACTATGCTTATAAATACCAATTATTCATTTATTAATAATTTTATTTGCCTTAATAATTACATATATTACAAAAGGGAAGCTGGTAGAAATCAGTTGATATGGAACTTTCGCCACTGTTAATAACCAGACATACCCATGTATGTCCTACAATGACTTATGTCGTGTTGACAAAGAATCATTATTGATAAGAATAAATATTTGCAGATCTCTGAAATATTTATCTCAATGCGTTGTTTTAATCTGTACTTATTATGCATTTGCCTTCTTATTTCCAAAACAAAAAATTCAAAGAGATAACTCTACTTTCTGCATATTACTTGCCTAAATGAATTTAAACCATATATGTTGTGTCACAATGCATTCATTTACATGAATCACCGTTTTAACGATACACTTTCTTTGTTTTATTTATCTTGTTTTGAAACATAAATCAATCACCTTTGAACTTTAGTATTTATAGAAATGCATATAAATGGCTTGGTTCAGAGAAATCTGTTTACTCTGCTGTTTTTGCTTATGCAAATTATAAGAAATAAGTTTGTGTATATTGTGTACTGTGATTTGTGATGCTCTCGGAATTTAAGTAAAATGGATCTCACAATACAACATATTGTTCGGTGAGGTGTGTGAATATTTAAACTAGAGTAAAACAAACATGCGCCTATAAATCCTAGAAGGAATATACCTAGGCGCAACAATTATGATTGATTTGTGAAGTGGTGGCTTGGTCACTATCGAAAGTTGCTTATGAATTATAATTCTGGACAACTTTCAAATATTTTTTTCATTATACATAAAAAATTATTAAATTACGAAGATTAAATCTACATATTGGGTCTCAATATGCTGCTTTTAATGAGTTGTCTGAAACATTTTAAGAGAGGCCCATGTTCAGCAGTGGACTTCGAAATGCTGAAGAAGATAAGGCTGATAACATAGAAACTTAATATATAATAGGATGATTGTAATTATGATATTTAATTTTTTATTTTCTATTTATTTGACGATTACCGACAAAGTTTACAATCAGTTAAGATTAGTAGTTTTGTTTGATAGCTGACTATACAATGCAGACAGTTGTGGTAAGGGGGAGCGTTTACCTATATTGGTTCTACATCGGCGGACCTGAAGGGTAGGGGGTGGTTTGCGAGGTATATAATTGTATACCATACATATATAGCACTTGAAGCAGACATTAAAATATTACCATTTTATGTTGTTCCAGATATCAGCGCTTCTCGGAGCATCGCAACCCATTACAACGGCTTTGGGAGAGCTTGCCTGGTGTGGGGTCAGGGATGTTGGGCATTACCCTAGTGTGTGCGCTGTGCGTGGGCGCATGGTGGGCGGTCGGCGGGGCTATGGGCGGGGCCTGGGGCGAGGAACATTATCGGTTAGTAATTTATAAAGGTCTTATGAGATAAAATATGAAATTTTGTTCATTTCAGGCGTATTTTCCCCTGTTGTATGATAGTGCCGCACAACAGGGCAAATGCCTATTAATAAATTATTATAGCACGCAATAGATTATAGAGTAAATTTATCAAATTAAATCTCGTCAAAAGTATAATGTTTAGAAATTTCTTTAAGCTTTTTCTTTCACAGAAAACTATGGGAAAGAACACATCCAGAAAGTGTGAAGAAACCGCTATCTCCTATGCCGTATGAAAAGGTAACATTCAAAAACTAAACTAATTATGAAACACTGTGTACAAAATTATTAAGGACTTTTAATGTACGAAGTCAGAAAATGAGATCGCCTCATTGGAGTTATTATCCAATATGATTTCATTGGAAAAATTGGTGCGGTATTTTTTGGTCACGCTCAACCGGCCCATAAATGCTGTAGACAAGTATATATCTAAATTAAAATTTTATTGAGCAAATTTTTCTACCATCAGGTGTCTCCAGAATACCGCTACCACGACCACAACAATCTAAGCACAAAGAATAGAAGCAATGCCACCGAAGCCAGGCGAAAGAACGAGTATAACAAGAAGAGTTACTCCGAACGACCAGCGGAAGTAATGCAAGATATGTGCGCTAAGGTAGCTGAGAATATGCGTTTCGATTGTTATCCGCAAGGGGAAGTTAATGAGGAGAATTGTGCTAGGCGGGGTAAGCAATGTGTTTTAAAATGAATTATAGTGTATTTTTTTATTAAAGATATTTTTATAATGAGGTTGATATGTGGTGATCACACTATGTGGCATTGCTCTGCGCTCGTCATATTGAGACATTGGACGAATTTAAAGTAATAATAAAAGTTCTATAACTGTAAAAGATCAACGCTCCGTGACCACAAAGACTGCAAAGTCTTTGAAGCGCCGAGAAAAAATTAAAATATGAATCCCGCGATAAAATCCGTAAAACAGTTTAATTTTAATGTCTAACATTCGTGTGAACATAAGAAATCATTATGTCTTGTAATACCCAGTAATTACATAAGCTACAATGTCTGTCAAACTGCATACAGCCACCAAAATAATGCAGTAAATTACCATCATTCACAGGATGTTGTTGGAAATCCACGGATACCATAGGCGTTCCATACTGTTACTACCCGTCACAATACGACACGTTTCGTTTCCTAAACATGACCGAGGACAAGCACGCCATGACAGTGTACTACGAGAAGGCTCGCCCGTCCGGATATCCGGATGATTTCGAAACAGTGCGGATGGATTTCAAATATCTGTCGGATGATGTTTTGGGTGTTAAGGTCAGTGTATGTTGTAAGGAAATATTTTATAAAAAGTTCAAATATTAGTAAGCTTGCCTTTTTACACGGGGTAAAAAGCCGTTAACGCTATCCTCACCTGGGGGGTGTGGAATAGTTATATTGGATTCGGTCTTAAATAGTTAATTATCACTTATAATGCCAAAATACAAAGGAGTTTTTTATTGTATTTATTTCCAATGTTTATACATCTTATATCTTCTGTTGCGTTTTACAAAACGCAACCCAGAAGTGAATTGTCAGCTCAAGGCATTTATGTAAAAGACAGTAGTGTTTGGAATAGACACATAATTTAGAATTAATTAGTAAATATACTACTTTAAGTTTTACTAGGGCGAGTTATATCCCTTTTTGGAGTTGAAAATAAAGTTGTTTATTCACAGATTTACGACCCAGAGAACAAAAGATTCGAACCGCCATACCCGGAGATAAGTTTAGTTTCTAAACCACTAGGAACTATGAAATACAGGGTGCAGATAGAAGGATCGCTTGTTGGCTTCAAAGTCATTAGGAATTCCGATAATGTTACCATGTAAGTAATATTAATTTAATGATAATTTTTTATTGTGACATTAACAGGATATAAATTCTCTAAAAGAAATCTAATTTAGATGATACATAATTAAGCATTGAGTAAGGAGATACACCATTTCATTTCATTAAAAAAAACAATTGCACTTTCGGAGTTGATTGTGAAATTAGATCAATGAAGTGAAGTTTATTTATCATGTTGGGGCTTATTAAGTATTCCGTTCGCAGAATTTTACTATTTTTTAACCTCTCCATCTTATCAGCTAAAGAAAGCAGATTTCTGAGCGGTGTATACTATGCCTATAGAAGCATAGGTATAATGTTTACAAAAATGGTTTAAATTTCTTTATTATTATTTATTTATCAAAACAAATAATATTGTTGACATAATCACTGTTCAGAACCCCCGTTTCCCATGTGATCGAAAATAAGATATTCTATAGACTCCCGCCCCACTTTAGTGCTTATGTACTATACTTGAACGGTCCCTAAATGACTAATGCTGATTGGTTTATTTTTGGAATTTATCTGAAGTTAGCGATTATGATAGTTAATTGGAATCAGCCGTTAGTATTAAATTTATTGCTTTTTTGGGTTCATTGTAAGAAACCTTAAGCATTGTTGGTAGTGAAGCATGATTAATATTTTATAGAGTTCTTATGTAAATTGTTTTATGTTTAGGTTCAAAAAGACGATTTTTTTTTATTAATTTCAGTTTCAACACACAAGACGTGGGAGGTCTGATATTGTCTAACAAAATGCTGCAGATATCGGCCGTTCTGCCCACAGACCGCGTGTTCGGCTTGGGCGAGAAACGAGCAAGGTTCATGAACAATATGAATTGGAACACCATCGCTATATTTAATAGAGACCGAGTGCCTAGGGAGGGGGTAAGTGATAATAAAATTTATTTTTGAATTAATACTTTATAACTTTTAGTTTTGCACTTAGGTATTTTGTTGTACAAGATACCTTATTAATGAGACATCCTGTATGTAGAAAGTAATTTTATAACCTTTATTGTACTAATAGTAATGTAGAATGTTGAACTTTAATATAACATTGTATACTTCTTTTATGATTAAACTACTTTTGTATACTTTGATAGATCTTGAATACATGTTTTTAGTTTTGTAGGGAATTACTCCTTTTGTCTCACAAACTAATATAGTATCATCGGTCTGTTTTATTCGGGATTTATAAAGCCTTTTAAATATCTTTCTTTTTCAATTTATTATTAATCTTTTTTTCTGAATTTTTATTTATATTATCATATTTATAAATAACCGCGATAACATCGGTAAAATAGGTTTATTTAAACTGTTACATCACTACTGCACCAGAGTCAACATATTATTTAGTACATTATTGTAGATGAATTGTTTTATTTCTTCTGTATCACTACTGCCTCGGAGTCACATTATTTTGTGCATTGTTGTAGATGAATCTGTACGGCTCGCATCCATTTTACTTGGCAGTGGAACAGAACGGCAACAGTCACGGTGCACTTCTACTTAACTCTAACGCTATGGGTAATGGTCCTTTTGTATATACTCATTTCTGGATTGCATGGTGTAGTATTTTTTAAATTATCATTACTTGTTAAGGTTGGAGAAGCTAGGCATATTGAGGATGAATGAGTTTGAATAGACCGGCATAATTGTCTGGCGAGGGATAATTTCATCAATATATCCTAACTGGACACCAGTCCACATGCTATGGAGTGTATTAGAGTTACTCTCTCCCGTTCTGTGGTATGGGGTCATTTAAAGAATTTCGCCATGGTATCTCCTGCTAATCGTAAGAGATGATTAAAAGGGGCTATTACTAGAGGAAGTCGTGGCCGCGTAGCAGGGAATGCGTGCCTTTAGTTCAAACAATACTGCGAATACAACATGCTATGCAGCTCGAAATCATTGTACTGCATTTAAAAATGAGGATCTCTGTGCTTCAATAGAGATGAGTCGTGAATATTGTTTCGAAACGGGTTCGGCGAAATAAATTGCATTCATGACCCCTCGGAACCGTCTTACGGACCGCAGAAGCAGCCCATGGGTGTCTGTTGGTATGCTGGGATAAAATTGGTAGGACTCAGAGGTCATTTAGGTGACACCTTGGGTCGGAAAGCTGGTGAATCCGATAAACCTTTCTTCCGCTCCCCGGGTTTGAAAATGACATCCATAACATGATTTTTCCTGCGAGACCAAAAAAATTCTATTTCAACTGCCTCATTAACGATGCTGTTGTTCCTCAGATGTAGTTCTACAGCCGACGCCGGGCATCACGTACCGCACCATCGGCGGTGTCCTCAACCTGTTCGTGTTCGCGGGACCCTCGCCCAAGGACGTGGTGTCACAATACACGGAGCTGATCGGGAGGCCGTTCATGCCGCCTTACTGGGCGTTAGGGTTCCATCTGTGCAAGTGAGTGGATTGGACATACATACTCTATCCCATAGGAGTAGGGCAGAGGCTATGGATTGCCAGTTTGCACGATTCTGGCATGTTTCTCGTGTTTCCTTCACCTTCATCAATCTTTTCGTGTATTCCCGCCGATTCCGGGTATTTTTGACCTGGTCTTTACTAATTAATTGGATTGTTGGAGTTGTTAAAAAATCCCTAACTTTTTTCTGATTTACATAGTATTGCGTGGTTTGGATTATGGTAACCGTTAATTATCTGATTTACATATTTTCCAAATAGATATCAGAAATAATTATATAATTTAATTTTGAGTAGTAAGTCCGTATTTCAACTACGGTTTAATGTTGCCAATAAATTAATGGTAAAAATATTTTTTTTACTTGTTAAGGTCTAACTCATTAAATCCTTTTATTTTCAGATTCGAGTACGGAAATTTGAATGTCACTAAACAAGTGTGGCAGGCTAACAGAGATGCGGGCATTCCCTTTGTACGTATTATAAGAATATTTTAAGATATTCTAGAGACTCTTATACGATTTTTTCTGGATGACTACTTCGCATACGAGACTTGGTTGCAAGAACGTATATTGCTTTTTTATATACACGAATTGTCACACGCGAAAGATCTATAAACTAGGGTGTAATAGTTGTCTGTTCAAGTATATCTCCGGAATAACCGTGGTTAACTTTTGCGGAATAAAAAATATTGATGTCAAATATATTTAGCAATTTATGTCTTAAATTGTAACATACTCCAAAAAAAGTAGGGTATACAATTTTATTTTTCAATAACATAATTTATTCGTGTTCTCAGGACGTGCAATGGAACGACATTGACTACATGAGGAATCGCAACGACTTCACGTACGACAAGGAGAAGTTCGCCGAACTGCCACAGTTTGTCAACAAGATCCACAGCGAAGGGATGCACTACATGATTATAATTGGTAAATATTCATCTTCTTCATTCTTGAGTGACGCGACGTCCTCTTAGCACTCGTCCTTCAAGATGACCTACTTAATAGGTCGAAATTGGTCGATGATTCCGACTGCCATGCGAGTAAAACAGGGTTGCTTTCGACTAATTTAATATATCTCGCGTAGGTTTTAATAATATTATTCATCTTCTGTTCTAACTGAAAGTAAATTGTACCTGGTGGTAAGTACTGCGTAGTTAAACTATAACGTCCATATTGCGTACATCACTATAGTACCTGATCGAATTCAAAATTTCAAATCGACTTTAAACTTTTGTGTCCATAGTAAATATCGTTTTTTCATCCCTAAATTAAATTTCACATGGCGAGAAGACGCATGCGTGTGAGTTTGTGTGTGCGTGTGTGCGGTCGTGCGTGTGTTGCGTGTGTGCGTGTGTGCGTGCGTCTGTGTGTGTCTCTCTACCTTTGTGTGTGTTCATCATACCAATAGCAAGAATCTAAAAAAAAAAAAATTGTTTATAGATCCTGGTATATCCGCGTCGGAAAAGCCCGGGACGTATCCGCCGTACGACCGCGGCATCGAGATGGACGTCTTCGTCAAGAACAACACCAACCAGCCGTTTATCGGCAAGGTATGCTTGTTAATTACTCTGCAAATGTTATATTCTTTATGAATTAGGTTTCTCTACGTACTGTACTAGTAATATTTTTAAAGTAATGTTTGAAACGTTTTAAGCCTGATAAAAACACCACTTGTGCTAAATTTAATGTATGTATTTTTAATAAGTGAATAAAGTTAATGATTGTTTTTGGGGTAAACCAGTCAGATATCAGTAGTAACCATTATTTAGACCCCGCTTTAGAATATAAATCAATGAATTTGAGTCACCATTTCATGCTATAATATTTGTATCGATGTATGTTCAAGGTGTGGAATACGGGATCGACAGTGTTCCCTGACTTCACTCATCCGAACTCCACGGCCTACTGGGTCGAGATGATGACAAACTTCCACAAGAAGGTTGCGTACGACGGGGCTTGGATCGTAAGTAACAAGATACCGAGATCTAGTTCAAATATGGTTTGAAGTTAGTTGCGAGTGGAGACAGAATATGTGTGAAGTGAGTGTTGTGACTAACTTCAAGCCGGTTACTTCTGAACGGCCATTCTTGTTTATATGGGTACTTCAAAGTGTTCCTACTGCACCTGATGGTAAGCGCAGTGGGGGTTCAGATGGAGTGTCGACTGACAGAACATGATAATACCTTCTGACTCACAACAATTGTACCGGCCCGTCCAAACTAGATACACAGGGCGATCCAAAACGCAATACTCTAACGTGAACCACTATGGTGCGTTTTATACCTTGTATGTAAGTATGGACGTTATTTTGATGCTTTATGAGTATACTAGCTTTTGCCCGCGGCTCCGCCCGCGTTATAAAGTTTTTCGGGGTAAAGTTTTCCGTTATAAAAGTCACGCTATATATTTTCCCGGGAGCCTATGTTCTTCCCAGGGTCTCAAACTGTCTCCATACCAAATTTTATCTTAATACGTTGGGTAGTTTTAAGTTTAACACGTTCGGGCAGACCGATGCAGCGGGGACTTTGTTTTATGATATTTTTGTAGAACTTTTAAGAGGAACAATCCCGTCATCCATTATTGTTGCATAACTTTAACCGTTTACGCAGCGCACGCAACAGAAGCTCTCAAAACTAATAAATTGTCCCCGTTTTGCATCATGTTTCATTACTGCTCCGATCCTATTGGTCATAGCGTGACGATATATAACCTATAGCACTCCAGGAACAAAGGGCTATCCAACACAAAAATATTTTTTCAGTTCGAACCGGTAGTTCCTGAGATTAGCGCGTTCAAACAAACAAACAAACAAACTGTTCAGCTTTATATAATAGTATAGATAGATGATGTATTGTGTGCTTGGTCCCAGGATATGAACGAGCCGTCTAACTTCGAGGACGGCCCCCTGGTGGGGTCGTGCCTGCCCGAGGCGCTGTCGTACCTGCCGCACACGTCGGACCCGTACCTGCGCGCGCACACGCTGTGCATGGACGCGCGCCACGCCGCCGGCCCGCACTACGACCTGCACAACCTGTACGCCATCACTGAAGCTATTGCCACTAACTTGTGAGTATACACATTTTATGGTAGTGGGACAAAAGGCGTTCGATTTGCTATATGAAGATAAGGAATAACAGTTTTTACTGCCGCTATTTATTTATTTATTTATTCAGGACCATCTACAGAGATTACAATATAAAAATACATATAGCTTCACATATACATATACACTATACATATATGTTTAAATTAAATTCTACTGATAAACACGTAAACCTGTTGGTCCTGCGCTTGATATCTTTCCGCTGATGTCAGCTTGCCGTCTCACTGGACTTTGAAAGTGAAGGAACGTAGAGTGCACCTGTGTATTGCGTACACACTTGTGCACTATAATATCCCCTGTGTACCTGGCTGATCTCCGTTGAAGTTGGCCACGATGCCCGATATTCCGCTGGAGGGAATTTAATTCACTGTCACTGTGTGATAATAGAAAATACACAAAGATGATATGTGCGTATTTTTACGTATGCCCGAAGTGCCTTCTAACATGTACATTACGCCTATGAGTGTCTTAGTGTCGTTCAGAGACGTTCAGTCGTATTCTATATCTGCCAATAGTATTCCTTAAACCAGTATGCCCATGAGCAATATATGGAAATTAGTAGTATCATAGGAGATTTTATTGATGCGTGAACACTGTCCATCTACACATTAATCACTTTATAGTTAATATAAAATGTGTATGTTACAGCGCCCTGCAAGAGATCCGCGGCAAGCGTCCGTTCATAATCTCCCGCGCGTCGTCGGTGGGGCTCGGACACTTCGCCGGCCACTGGAGCGGCGACGTCGCCAGCGACTGGCACGACATGCGCATGTCCATACCCGGTCAGATATACATCGTCTGTACACAACTGTGCCTACTCTGAACACCTCCAGACTTCAAATTCAACTAATCCTGATTAAACTATTCTGTGTATAAAGTGCCGCTATACTGGCCAGCTTATGTATCTCTAGTTTCGAATAGGCCGTCATAATTTATTGTTAGTTTTTTATAATACACTCACCATGATCCCGAAATTTAACCAATATAAAAACCTCTTGTATCACACTCACATCAAACTGAGTTAAGTTATTTACGAAAGAGATTTTAGAACAGAACAAAGACTGAATGAGTGAATTGATAATTTGTTAAATTAATGATTTTTTATGTTTACGAGAATGTTCGACATTAGAATTAAACTATTTTTCGGATTTTATCGCGGTTTTAATGATTTAGTTTTCTCCCGAAGTTTTGAAGCCTTTACAGCCTGTAACAACAAAATAATGGAGTAATCTTGCAACATTTGCAGAGCTACTGAGCTTCAGTCTGTTCGGTATCCCGATGATGGGCGCGGACATCTGCGGCTTCACCGGCAACACCACCGCCGAACTCTGCACGCGCTGGATGCAGCTCGGGGCCTTCTACCCCTTCAGCAGGAATCACAACTCGGACTCCTCTATTGTGAGTCATTTTATTGGTACCTATGAACGTCTTAACAATAAGCACTCATAAGAATGAGTAGTTATTCCTTGTTTTTTAAAAATGGTGTAGTGGGAGTAATTTTTTATTTTGTTATGGCACTGGCAACTTGCCTTTTGGGTCGATGTTTATCCAATGATAGGGTTTAACATTTTAATTGTGGATATTTTATCTGAGTTTATCGAAAAGGAAAAGCAATATTTTTATACAGCCTCATTATTTAGAACTAAAGCTAGAAGTTGAATTAATTACTAGCAAAGGAATTAACATTCATGCCCTGTTGTCCGCTCAGCCGCAAGACCCCGTGAGCCTGGGTCCGTCGGTGGTGCAGGCGAGCCGCGAGTCGCTGCGACTCCGGTACCGCCTGCTGCCGTACTACTACACGCTGTTCTGGCGCGCCCACGTGTTCGGGGACACCGTCGTCAGGCCGCTGTTCTTTGAGTCAGTATTGTAGTTGTGTCATTATGTAATTACTCAGTTGCAGCTCGGAGTGAAGAAGTAGTCGATGTGAGACCCCTGTGCCTCAGAAAGGACGTAAAGCCGTTGGTCCTGCGCCTGATCTCTCACCGGTCTTGACGGATTGCCGTCTTACAAGACTGTGTGAGTGAAGGAAAACCCCCACCACGCGATGATGTGCTCTAGTTTGTCAGCTATAATACATACCTAATGCTCACCAACGAAGTTGCTGCATCCCTTGATCATATAAACTATTCTGTTTTTGTTAATATTCGACATTATCTTACAAATATAACAAATAAGTTAGCTTGTCAATTTTGTTATTAGAAGTAAAGGCAGATAGATACTAATGAATAAATTTGTATGAAAACAGGTAGCTCGATTCCTAGATTAACAAAGATTATCAAAAAACATCTTTCAAACTCATGACGCCGCGAGCAACTAATTTTTATATCTTCAACTATTAGAATATTAAATAGTAACTTAAAACTCTATTTTTAATTCATCTAATTCCCAGATCTCCAGAAAACACATTGCTCCACGACATCGACGATCAGTTCCTGGTGGGTCCGTACATCATGGTAACTCCCGTGCTGCAGCAGGGAGCGTCGCACACCAGCGGTATGTTCCCCGGCCCGCAGAGTTGGTACAACGTCGTCGACGGCGCCTTTATAGACAGCGGCAGGAGACGCGATGTCACCGACAACCAGACTGTCAGTGTGAGGGTAAGTTGTTGGGTTTTTGGTCCTTCGAAACGTTTAATGAGACTAAGTAGTTTCGACAGATGTCGCTAGTAAAATATAGACTATGGACGCTATGGTTCATGGTCATCCTATGAGTGTACTTATAATGCGTCTCAGGTATTTCACACTGCATCTTGTGGAAGTAACTATGGACCCTATGGTTTCTGGTCATCCTATACCTATAAAGCGCCTCAGTTATTTCATACTGAGTCTTGTGAAAGTAAGCCAGTGGCTTGAATGCCTCTCTGTCAACTTTTAGATAACTACAACTCACTTTTTATAAACATGTTTTTTTTTCTGAGTCAAACTTAGTTAAAAAAAAATGTTATGTTCAAGTCTGACTTCATAATAGTTCATAGTCTGTTCATAATTGTATTCTTAATCCTATAATATTCCAAATGGTTTTTTATAACCCATGTTTTATTCAATGTTTATTAGCAGTGAATTTTAATTCGTATTGTAGGGTATTCAGAAAAATAAGTTTAAAATAAATAAACAATTATAGGGTGGAGCCATAATCCCACTACAAGAGCCGCCCGCGCGTGGTCCGGTCACCACCACCAACTCGCGTAGCTCGCCCATGCAACTTCTGGTGGTTCCTGACAATGAAGATAAAGCCCGTGGACAACTATACTGGGATGATGGAGATAGCCTTAGTAAGTTTGTGAGAGAAAGGTGGTTCATTATAGGTATGCTACGGCTACTTTGAGGTGTTTAATGCCTGTCATCGTGATAAATAAGGCGTTACAATATTGCTACTGGCTGCATTAAATACAAATGTTATTTATAGTTACTTGTAAGTAGGTAGTATGATTTGTTTGGTTGTATTGTTTGTTTTTTACGTACCAACTGATCCTAAACAGCGCCATTTTTAGGTTGCGTTACTAAATCAAATCGTAAATTCGTCTTTACCTCAGTTAACACTGTACCGAAAATATCATCTAATAACTATGAATATTTTCACAAAAATCCCAGTTTTAGTTTTCTAATTTGTTAATTTTGTAGTTTATTGCGAATATGGCGTGTGCATAAGTGAATTTCCGACTGAAAGTGTGACAGTGCTGCGACTTATTTTTTTAGAGTAGAACTAGCGGTAAAATAAAATTACTTTTTTGTTATTATTTTATTTTTAAATTACGGTTTCAGTAACTTCTTATAGTGTTATTTTCAAGATACCCTGTATAAAAAAAAATAAGTGAAAATCTAATTTATGTAATAATTTTCGTAGATCGACTTAACAATGCAACACTAGATGTTTTATACGAGATCTAAAATTTTATGATACATCTTTAACAACTTATTCAACCATTACAGACAGCTACGAAGAAAAGAAATACAGTCACATAGAATTCATGTACAACAACTTGCAAATTAAAAGCCGCGTCAACTGGTGGGGATACGGCGTGCCGTCCATCAACCGCATCTCAGTCTACAATCAAACGTCAGTCAAAACTGTCAGTATTAACGACGTGCCGTGCGTCAAGCCGTGTCAGTTCACTTACCTGAGCGACACCAAGGTGCTTCAGATTGATGTCAGTCTGCCGTTGGATAATCCGTTTGAAGTGAAATGGGTAAGTAAGGCTAAAGAGTCAAGCATTGCTAATCTTGGTTGAATTGTATGAGGGTTGGTTTTTGAATGTATGATATTGGTGGTATTTGAATCCAAAGTGTTTATTTGGAGCTTATTGGAGGTAAAAGTGTTTAGAAAAGTGTAGTTGAAGATCTAAATTGAATCCTGTTGGTTTAGAAGGAAGATTATGACATGTTATCTCTGCCAAAAATCTACATTGAAGGGGCGAAATGAAATTATACAAAAATATAAGTCTAAAGTGGTTTAATGAAACTATGAAAAGTTATTACGAGAATAAAATAAATCGGGGCTAAAAAATCCGATTTACGATTAATATTCCTATTTCTATAAAAGATTCCAATCGCTTTTTTTGATTGATCGAAAAAAGACCAATCATAAAAAAACTTTTATTGATATGTGTACAAATTGCTTCTTTTGATTGGACCATTCTCGGTATCTATGATTAAGATTGGGATCGTATATTGAAATCGGCCGTTAGTCATACTTGTAGAATAGATAACATTGTAATAAAAATATTTTTGGGTTTAATAAAACATGGATAAAGTTATATTAGGTCAAAGGGAAATGTTATACTAAAATAGGATACAAAAATTATATTAATTCCATACTTCTTCATACTTGTAATAGCTGTAGATTTATTTATTATGATAAATTAATGTTTGCCAGCCTTGTCCAATTTAAATTGGAAATTTGAAGTAAATTTAACTTAAAATGAAATTGAAATATTCATAATTTTAATAATATACAAATATAATTATGATAGCATACGTTTTCTACAATACTTTAACTGTTTTATTAATAATATGCTAGACAAAGTAAAGTTTTTATAATACTAAGTAAGTGCCAATTACCTGCCAATTTAAATGAAAATTGTTGTCTAAAAGTAAGATATCCCAAGGTAGTGGTGTAACCTTAAAGCCGCTACATATATAAAAATCTCACTCACACCATCACGCATTTTATCCCCGAAGGGGTATGCAGAGGTGCAACCAGGGCACCCACTTTTCGCCAAGTGTGTTCCGTCCCATGATGTGATAAGGGGCGAGCCTATCGCCATATCGGGCACAAATTCCAGACTCCGGGCTGACACTGAGCAGAAAAACTCAATTATAAAAATCGATTTATATATATATCGATTAACATATAAAGCAAGGTTTAGATTAGCAAGAAAATTTCCAGAAGTCACATACCGCGAATTATTTTACCGTGTTATCACGGTGACATGACTTGTAGACTTGCTTGACACAAGCTTGCAGGAGTTGCGGCGAAATGCATATGTATTAAACTTTTGAAATAGTCCCATTATGTATACGCCTCTGGATGATTTGCACATCATATTGCTGCGAGGACTTGCTATTCTAAATTCAGTTCAAAATGTAACTATGCGCTATTGGTATATTTATAACACTTCAGTCATATGAATCGAGAATACTGCGGTGTTATATAACGGCACCGCTGTCTGGGAAACTTTATGTAACTGATATAAATGTTCTGATGTGCTTCTTCCCGAACACGTAACACAACATATACAGTATTTTAAAAGCTTCATATAAGAACTGGTGTTAATTAATAGGGGTCGATTTTTAGACCTCGTCAGCCCCTAATATCAGTTTTCGTTTATATCCGACCCCTGGGAATCAGATCTCGACTCCAAGGTGTCGAAATCGACCGCTTTGGGAATCCCTGAATAAAACCTTTTTCGGACACTCATGACTTTTTTCAAAGTCGCATTTCGCCATTTTAAGAGTTTGTTGTATAAAGTGCGTTTGAAAATATTTTTGGCACTGTAAGAAAAATGTCTCGATGTTTATCGGTATCTGGGGCATATTAGAACATTTATAATCAATGTTTAGTCTATAAATACTACATTAGGTGTAATTAAAATTGTATGTAAGGTAATTCAAATGGTTAGCTTACTTGGAATATTTTATTAATTAAATATTTTTCATTTTAAGTTAGCATAAATAGCGGACCAGACTTCAATGATCATGTTCCTTTTTCGACTATAAATGACCATAGACATTACAGAATATAAAATAAAATAGTTTTTCTCTATATTAAAATGATAAGCAAACCTCATTTGTCTTAACATTTTTTCTAAATTTATAATACCGTATAGATCTTTTGCAAGTGTACAAATAATATATATTTTTTAAATCTGCTTTCTAGTTGTTTAAAAACGTGCATAAATAGTTTACCTCTGGTGCATTTACTTAGGAAATTTATTTTATAATGCTAAGGGTTTTATTTATTCTTTCTCTCACCAAAAAATATCTATAAAGAGTTTGAATTAATACTTAAAATTTTACTATGTCATAAGTTATAGGAGTCTTTTTAAAATTAAGCAAGGTGTTTACATTGTTTTTATTAAAATTTACTGCATCCTTATAATGATGGACATAAAGCGAATATCTGCCAATTAAGCTATATTATATTAATGTTATAAAATAAACGTAACAAGCGTAATTTTTAATAAAGTGAGAATTGTTTTTTTTTATTATGGTATGTCTAGTCATAAGTATTTAATATTTAACCGATCATGTTTAGAATTATTCAAAATGTTCACAATATTTTTACCCTAATAGATTTAAACCCGCCAAAATAGAAAACGTCATGTTAATATGGCAACTTTTATCTCCAGTTTTCTGCAGAATAATCAAAGAAAAGGAAAAAAATATACTATTTAAATTAGCTGATATGTAACATAATATTATGTTTACACTATGGTCAATCTTAGTCAGCAGGCTTGAATTTATTACTTTAGCAATGTTTATGGACTAATTTAGTGTATCAATGAACCTATTTTTACCGCCTCCTTTGGGTTGACAGCGACGTAATTTATTTTATTTTGTCTTACCATCAATGGAAGTTAACAGTTGGGGTTGTTTATTGAATTATCTGTAAGCGGATAGTGTAGACCGATCATATTGTTAATGATTTAATCAAATCCTGCGCATGTTAAGTTAAGATAATTTATTAATAAGATTTGGTGGTAGCGTTAGATGCTTTTTAATTATAGTGATGGATAAATTTGTGTGATTAGATCGTAATTTTTTGTCGAATTTTTAAATCATTAGGATTGTAAATGTTGATATTTTCATTTTTTTTTTCATAAGGATTCGTTTTTGTAAGAATAAGGAATATGTATGAAAAAATAAATAATATAATTTACACGATAAACCATGATTATAGGAAAATTGTATGGCCATCTATTTGCCTTCAACTTACCTTGTCATTGCTCAATAATCTACAATTTCAAAATGCTTCAAAATCACTTGTAGGTGTAAAGAACTTACTATATATAATGAAATGTGCGATAATTAATTCCTAAGCAAACGAACCTTCCAGCTAAAATAGATTTTGTATGTGTAGTGATTCCCTTTCATTATTCAATAGATTTTGTGCCCCAAGTACAAGTATACCCTTTTATAAGCCTCGATTGTTAGGTAGCTGATGCAATACAAGCTTTCGCAAGCCATCTAGTAAAGATACCGACCCGTTACAGTAACTGTTGCGAGTAACAATCCTGTGCGTGCGCCATTTTAGAACGTATAAAAGTTCAAGAGTTGGTATATTCTACCGCCATTAGGTTTCCTTCTTCACCTACCTGACAACTAGAAGCAGAACGTAGAAAAAAGGTTTAGCGTTCAAATACCGTGTCCGTTATGTCACATTTTTTGTGATAATTTTAAGTTTGTGATATTTGTGTACTGTTTATTTATGTGTTTAGTATATTGTGATTAAATCATACTTGGTTAAATGTACACGAACGGTAAAGTTGGGTGAAAAATCGATGAACACGACATTATTTTTTGGGTAGGTGTAATTGTATTATGTTGAGTTTTTTTTTTTTAACTTAGTCACTTAAGTATTTTTTCTTTAAGTGATTAGAGTTAATTATTGTAAAAGCGAGCAAATTTTTTATAGCTTAAAACTGGAAAATTACTTCCCAATTAGACCCTTACCTCACCCTCATATAAATTGTAAAATATATCCGTCCACCGACTTGCATCAGCAATCTGTGTGTGCATTTGAAATGTTTAAATAAACTTTAAAATTATTAGATATTTGTGGATTGTATCTACGAGTTTGTTAGGAGACTGTGTCGTATGTAAAATCTTTTAAAAATAAATGAAATGTTCATGTATTGAACATTCAGAACTATAAGATGGGTGTACACTGTACAGACACACATTGCACGCATATTTAAATCTATCAGCGTATTATAATAAATTTCAAAATCAGAATGCAAAAAATAATGTCGTTAATAATTTTGTTTATATCGAAAAAAGTTCTTGTGACGTACTTACCGAAAAAATTTTCGATTTTAAAACAACCAACTATAAGATTATTTCAGTATGATTGATGCCAAAGTAGGAAATTGTGTTAACCAATTGATTTTTTTTTTGTAGTTTTAAGAATGCACTTTAATAAATTGATAACGCACATTTTGATGTTTTATTATTTGCTTTTATTGTATCCATATCCACTTCATTAATTTTATTATAACATAGGATCTATATTTGTCCTAAATTCAGCAGCCGTGTTGTCACTGATTTTCAGCTTTCATAAATACTTAATTAATATAAGCCGTTACCATAAAAATAAATTAAGAAACAGTCTATTGTTGAGAATTGAAGGGCAGTTTGTGTTTTTTTTTATTAAATTATAACATATACAGCAATGTAATATGCTAATTATTTTAAATTGAGCATATGTTATGGAATTTGTGCCCAATATGTAAGAATGTAAGAATTTGGCCATGACATGATGTGATGATATAATGTGTTTGAAACCAGTTGCGCTTCTGCTACACTTTGAAGTAGATGCGGGTATGTATAAAATATATTTAAAAAAGTAAATAAAACCTATGTAAGTGAATATAATAAGGTTTTTAATCAGTATCAATAACAGATAATGCTTTTACAGCTTTTTGGTTTCAACTAAATAAATAAATCGACATGAAATCTATGCATCATCTTTTTCAACATCCGTTTTCAAGAACTTATCGTACTGTTCTTCGTCCATGAGTTCATTTAACTCTTCAGGTTTACTCAACCTTAGCTTGTACAACCAACCTTTCTCATAACAAGATGTGTTTATTAACCCTGGTTTTGCTTCCACATCTTTATTTTTCTCTGTCACAGTACCAGATAAGGGAGAATATATTTCACTAGCTGCCTTAACACTTTCTAGTGCACCACATTCATCACCAGCTATTAGTTTCATTCCTGGATCTGGTAGTTGTGCAAAGACCACATCACCTAATGATTCTTGAGCATATTTGCTGATGCCCACAGTGCCTATTTCCTTGTCGACAGTCACCCATTCATGCCTGTCTGTGTACTTCCTTGCTCCACTACTGTATGAGTGGCGTAGTTCACAGTATGTTTGTTTTGACTGTATTATGCGGTGTCTGCATAAATAATGTTTTGTAGCCTGAACAAAGTATTTCTGCAGTGTCATTCTTGGATCTGAAATGAAATATACCATTGATTAATGATCTTATTTCTTAGAGGTTAGCAAAAGATTGCATAGTGTAGATACTGAGAAAAAATACATGTCCTAACAAAATCGTTAATATTCACCTTACTCCAATAATTTTAGATAACTAAACAATATTTTTATTGTATTAAGGCTTAAGCTAATAGCTTAAACATTATCTAACAGCATCTATGTCAAATTGTCCCCCTGACTATACAACACATCAACCAAAATAAATTACCAATTAAACTAGACTTAAAATAATTATTTTACTTTCACTCCACATTCACAACACAACTTAGACCTTACAACATAGTAATGAAAGAATAGATACAACTGTACAAGTAAACACAGATAAACAACAATTAAGATAACTACTTGAACTGTGGCACTAACCATTAACAGATAAAGTATATATGAACACACTTTATGTGTAGCCATTGGAATATTTATTTTTAAATTAGGTTCAATGAATTAAGACAATCAAAGGTCATACATACATTTACACCTGAGAATTACTAAGAAATAAATATTTTGCTTTGGAAACAATTAATTAAATTTTCCATTTGAAATCTCAGGCTTTGATACAAAAATGTATGAGTTTCACAAATTATTGAGTTAATGTAGTGATGCTTTTAAAGAGTTTTAATAGGAAAAAATTATGGATTTTAGAGAAGTCTTCCTGAAGATTGAAACAGCATGGGTAAATAGAAATCAGCAAAAAGACAAGACTTAATGCAGACATTTAGTTATTCTGATATATTGGTAACTGTAGCAAGCTGGTAAAGATGTTTTTGGGTGGTATATTTAAGATTTACATTTGGATTTCTCGTGTTCTTTCTATGTAGTAATAGGTCATTTATTTTATAACACTATTTTTCGCAACAGAATATCAATCAATAACATTTGTCATATTCTTAACAAAAAATTAAAGGATATTAAATACTGCTTCGATGCTTATGTAGGACGCGTAATGAAATATCGACAAACTTTGTGAAAATTATTCACACAATATAAGCCACTTATTTATTATGTTACTGGTACTGGAAGATGTACCGATTTCATAAATAAATTAAATAAGTATAAAAAGTTATCAGATTATTTGTGTTACGACGATGTATCATGTAACAACAGAATACAATAAACTATACTCACTGTTTGAAACCTTGTTCCCAAACGACGTATAAATTATAACTATTTTTGTTAAAAAATCGAAGAAATAATTTTTGAAAAAGTTGAGGTTATGTTTTTAAGTCGTTGGAAAATATAACTGACAGATGAAGCACAGTAAGTAAAAATTTGACATTGACAGAAGAAGTAATTCCGAACGTAATCTAGTGTTGCACACAGTATTTTAAAATCTCCAAATATTATTATGCAAAAAAATAAACATTTATTTCATGATGTGTTGTTGGTCGTTTATATAATTTCAAGGAATTGCAATAACGACTAAAAATATATTAAGTCTTTATAAATTAACGTATTAGTGGCATTCATAAACCATTTGAAAACAATGTTATCCATGTAAGTCTTTTAATTTCATGAAACAGGTGTATTGAAGTGAATTGTTTAAGTTAATACTAACATTTTTTGTTTAATATCGCTTAAAATACTTTAAGTATTATGGTGTTATACATGTGTATAAATAATAAATGAATAAAGTTTCCTCAATACTTGGGAAAAAATTTAGATCACAAAGTTCAACACAAGATTTGTCAAAGTGTCAAACGTCATTGTTCTTTAGCCATGACTGAAAGATGTCAAACGAAGTTTACAGAGAATTTTGATAATAAAAATTATATTATATACGTTGGAATTCTTTGCCCATCTTTTGCTGTGCTATATTTCTACAGGTGACGCGTCTGTGTGAATATTTCCAGTTCAGTTTGTGATGTAGATTGTACGATAACCCAGTTTTTTCATTTCCAGATTTCACTTTGCTATTATAGCCTTTAGCTATGTGCTGGGATGTTTGGCTTGTTATTACGGTTTGAATTCGAACATTTTGCGGAACTATGTGTGTAAATTGAAGTGCCACTTGTTCGGCGAGACGACAGAGGACGTACAAGATGCTCCGGTAAAAGTAAGTGGAATGTAAACAAAGTAATGCGTTGAAATATAATGTTTACACCCCGCTGTTGATATATTTGTATTGACATACGATATAAGGATTGCCAAACTCTAATTGTTGAATTAATGTAAATAATTTAATGTATATTTAATACCATTCAATTAACTTTTAGTCATACACAAATTGAGGTGCTGATGTTTCCATATTGCTACAAATAAAATTGTATGCTGATTGAATAATTTGTTGTTGACCTCACTGTATAAAGACAAACAATGGAAGTAAAATGCTAAATCTGTTTGAAGATATGGCTGATTATGTCAAATACAGACCATTTCTAACCAAATAAACTATTTAAGTATTGCACCAACAAATCCATGATACAGTTCATGGCTGAAGATAATCACACTATAAACTTCTCAAACCTTGTGTTATAACAAAGATTTAATATGCTTTACAGTAACAAAACATGTATATCAATACTAAGTGTTTTAACTGAAGATTCAATTTTTTTCTTATATAATGTTTGTTACAGGGATGTGTGACTTGCGGGTCAAAGGAGTGCAACCGCCATGATGCCAGCAACGGCACAGAACCCTGGACAGGATTACAGATACATAAACAACTTGACCAAGCCATAGAAGATGTGAGTCTTAATTGCTTTATAACAAATGCATATATATTTTTTTTATATCTTCATGGCATAGAGATCTACCGAAAACTGGTGGTAAGCTGAGTAGGGACCAGTTAGAATGTTGACAGGCAAGAGATGTTATCCCTCACCAGTCAACACAATTATACACAGGTTGATCCAGGAATGGGACATACTTACATATACCTCAATGGTGGTTTTTACATCTTGTGTACAATGGTCTCTGTCCACATGGAGAAACATCCTACCACCCGCAACCTGTAAAACATCTTTTTGTATCATTGTATCATCATTGGTAATTAACATCTATGTGAGATGATTAAGTAGCATTTATTGAAAATATGCGTGTGTGATGATATACACATACGCTGGTGACTTATCAGACTAATTCAAGCTTGAAAATATGACCACAATTTTTGGCAGCAGGTTTCTTTATTTGTATATGGAGGGGTATAACGGTGTAGTTGTGCTGAACTTCGCGCTTTAAGACTAACTGCTCAAACCAGGTGTTATCGTGAGCAGAAATATCGTCACCTACGGGTTTATGATTTACGAATATTCTACCACTAGGATGGAAAACATTATATCTTTTTATATATCTTTATGAGGAATGCAGGTATCTTGGTTGATTGTAAATGCCTCTAAACTTTTGCAGCAAGACAATAATAACTTGTAGATGTTTGCTATCAAAGGTACAACAGAACATATTTAACCACAAACAGGTTTTAATAACAAAAGATAAAATTTAAATTTTGATTTTCCTTCACATAACATGCAAAACAAATAACTTATTGTTCTTTGCTTGGCAAAACAATGTTTGATAATATATAAATGCTAATATTCTAGTTAATTTATAGTAAAATATCAGTTATAATATTTAATTAATACCATTATTAGGGTCATTACACAATGTTATGCCCATTAATATTTGTAATATCTTTTGTAACAATATCATTTAGATAAAATTGCCTAGTTCAGTATAGTATGTTGACCTAATTTGATATTTAAAGTAAATACTGTATAAGGAAATCTCTTCCAAAAACAAATACAAGAAGTGAGTCATGATAAATCTTATTCTTTTATTTGTTAATTATATTTACCTATTTCAAAAATAAATAAGAAAAATACAATAATGATCTCCTGCAGTGGAACAAATTTCATTCGTAAATGTATTAATATTATTTATTTAAAATGTCCTTCTCTGTTTTATATTAATTAAATTTAGTTCTCTCAATACCTCATTAAACATTGTTAAGCATA
>NC_051129.1:11365904-11394830 GCF_014839805.1 Manduca sexta
TTCCTCGATGTTTATAGGAGTGGTAGCATTCGTTAAAGAGTGCGTCATGGATTTAATTACGTCTGTCCAAAGTGTAGGAGCGAGTCCACGAGCTCTTTTGACCTCTTATTTTAAACTACACTTGTTTCGGCTTATGTGCTCGGAGAACTTAAACATGCTTTTAGGGTTTCAGTATACTTACCGAGCAGTTAAATCACTTTACATATTACTAGTCATACCATAATTAAAAAAAACTTACATCTAGTGACTACGTATATTGAAGGTATTACGATAAGGTGATAAGCCCCTTGGATGTGAGACTCCGGCTTTGTCTATAATTATAATTTTGGAGGTAAGAGGAATTCACTCACGAATTCTCCAACTCCTGACTCCTCAGCAGATACGGCATGATGGTGTTGGTGACGCAGCGCAGGTAGTTCAGTTCAGCGGTGCGGTTGGCAGCGGCGGGGTGGATAGAGAACCGGTACTCTGTGGTGGACGGACTCTCCGAACACAACGTGTAGTGGCGTAACGCGCATGGCACGAGACGCTCGGTGATTAGGCGGGAATAGTTTATCTGTGGGAAATATAATACAGTCGACGCTGTGGCATGCTTAGCCTAATTTAGTCTTTCTTAAAGTGGGTGATAATACCCACTTTTGGGTACTGGAGGCTTCAAAAGGGCGGTAAACGGTCTAGAAGAATTTGGAGGTGATGCAGTAATACCAAAATTCAACTAAATACGTTCAGTAATTTAGTCATGAAACGGTAACAAACAAACATACCTTCGCGTCTATAACATCAGTAAAAATTTAATTATTAGGCATTTTTATTAGGCACCGACTCCAAAATTGGTAACCAATATATAGGTAATGTTAAATTATTTTTTGATTTTTAGTGGTTTTTGAAGTCGGTATAATTTTTTGTCAAAAACTTTTTATTACTTCTCTATCAACACACACGCCGGCTTCCACTGTTTGTTATATTTATACATAATAACAGGTGTCCGTGTCAATAACAAAAGGTAAACAAATATTACTATTATGAATCACTGAAAGGCGAATGATAATATAAGACTAGTCACTCATCATATAAATTATAGCAATTAGTTAGACTATAATTGAATACATATTTATTGCTACACTGTGTGATAAGATGTTTTGTTTTGTGTTTTACAAAGTTCGTCGTCCCATACGATTCTTAATAAAAGGGTACTTTAATTTAATATCGAATTATCATTGTTTTTAAACAATTTGCACTGGTATTTGGTAGGGTTATTTATTTAAGTACATTTTATATTAAAATAACTGATTTATATATCTATAAAAGTCATATTTATTTTATGTTGTTGTTTAAAATTGCTACAGTATATGGTTTTGTAAACAAAGGAAAGTTCATATCCCTCTTGAAATATTGGGAAGACATTTTAGTTCCGTGCTTAATCTTTATGACGTCACGGCGGGCTCATTATAGCCTCTTGACCTAATGACGCGCGCCAAGACAATACGCTTGACTGAAATGTCGATGCCTTAAAACTACAGACAGTTCTAATTATACGAGTGTAAAGTAAAATGCATTATGAATATAAGTTTCGGACAACAATAATTATTTTTAAATGTCTTTAGAGGTTTTACTCCAAAATTGAGACTAAGTTCGAAATGCAAAAAAAACGTCAATTACATATCATAGTAACAAAACTATATTATTCATCTAAATAATAGAATACAAGACTTTTTTTATTCCAATTCGTCCAGTAACACACACCTGTATATAAAAACAATGCAGAACCAATTGTCTTATAGCGGAAGAATCTAGTAAATTATATGATGCTTACTTGACCGTTACGGTACGTAGGTCAAGTAAAATAAAAGAAAAATCCTTGATAAAGCACAAATCGAGGATGATAAGTGTTCTAAACAAACGAAAATGCACAGAATTTAGTAACAATAGATGAAATAGAACACAAATACTCACAAAAAGTAAAGAATATAATATTAGGCTTGACATACTATTGTCTGGCGTTCAAATAACAACGATAAAAAACCTTACGAACGCTAATAATATAGAGATGAAAATTAATAAATCTCTTAGCCTAAACATTAAAAAACAGAAAAATCCTCATGTGTCCTCTATTTTTTCATAGATACTCTATCTAGGCCCTACTCCACTTGCTATTAGATGCAGTGGGGTCACTATTGTGTCCATATAAAAATATACAAAACAGCGCCTGAGTAATATTCATTCCGCATCATTACTAACATAGAGAAAATCTATACCTTGATATCGCATTTCTACTACTCTATTAAAATTTCTCAAAACAAAAGCTAAGAGTACAATAGCGAATGCGTTGAATAAGTAATTAGTGCGAAGAGAAACAACAGAGAACAATACGTCGCTGTGTGCAATTAATTGTGACCGTGAACAATTAACAATTAATATAAGTGCAGCGGAACCAATATAGACTGAAAATTATAGGCCATTGTGAGCACTGAGCGTCTATGTGTTATTTGAACACTACCTTGTGTGTATACCTAGGTATATATTACATACACATTCTGATGCTGGTAGGATATTTGTATCTGCTTGGATAGCGAAAACCATATAAGGTGTAAAAACAGCCATAGTGGCCCAACGTCACATTCCGGAATCTGCTTATGCATATTCGGTTTTAAACAATCCGGCATAATTGTGTCGATTGGCGAGGGATAATCATATTTTCTCGTCAAGTGACACTCTTTCTGGCCTCTCCTATTACCATCAGATGCAATGAGTTCACTTTCCCGCGCCAACCCACACACAGTCACGCATTTTCAGTCAGGCTCATGTCCTCGCCGGTGAGGATCGCGACGCGTTACCCTTCTATTTCCCCCTACTTGCCAGCCGAGCTGGTTACTTCGGTTTGTACCTTGTCTTTTGTATAAACTTTATCCCTAATTTAAAATGTCCAAAGTTATATAAGTAATTTTAATAGTTGTTTAGAAATAATAATTATTCTTATTCTTTGTTTTGACGTATCATAAGTGCAACTTTGTTCGCGTACGTGATAAATAAAGTATTTTATTTTATTTTAAAGTATTTTTGTAGGCGTAGGTGAAACTAGTGCAACCAACTTTCCGCAGCTTATATTCCGTTCCACGATGTGATGAGGGACGAATTTATTGCTATATTGGGCACAAAATCCAGACTCCGGGCTGATAATGAGAAGAAAAACCCAATATAATTTTGTACAACTACCGAGTCAGTCTTTTGTCAGTAAAGGCAGTCCTTTGTCGTGCCTGTTTATAATGTAAGCCAACATGCCACGGTCTACCGGAGAGGTCATCTGTGCAGGTATGCCTGCGCAGGTATCAATTGAAAGAATTGATTTTCGATTCTGCGCCGGTCGCCTGCACAGGCTCAAAAATCTGCACAGGTCTATTCCCACACACATTCAGGTCTACCGGCGCAGGCATACCTGCACCGGTGGACCTTTCCGATGGACCGTAGCATGTATGGCACCCATAAGTCTCAAGAATCCAAGGGTTCTGTTAGGTAAGCACCATATTGCAATCTTTCCTTGCCGCAGTGGTGTCGCCTTGCTGGTGCTGCGACAGTTCTGGCTCACATTTACAATCATTATATCGGTTTGAACGTTTCGATACCATCCCGTTCAAGTCAAACATTTATGATAAACTTTTTGCCACTTATAAAACTTACTCTGTGACGGCTTAAAAGATCTTATAATTTAGGCAATAAGACATGAAAATAAGGCGGATTTTTTGTTTCGGATAATCTTCAAAACAGGAGAAAATGAAAATTACAAAAGCCACGATAAAATCCGGAAACTAGATTAATTTCGATCTCCTAAAATTCGGTCATAAGAAATTATTATAATTTAATTGGACATAATTTTGGGTTTACCTTGAGAGCTCGCTGCAAGAGGCAGGCGGACGCGTATCTAAGCTGATGCCGCAGCTCGTCCACGAAGAACGGCTGCAAGGTGATCTTACTGTACCATGAGTTTATAAACTGATCTAATATCGTGTTGTAGAACTGAAACAAAAGGAAACTATATTATAAAATTTTATTAAGCATCTACGTACTCAAATTTAGTTTATTTAAAATCAATAAATGTAAATATTGATGTAATATCAAATGTGCCACATTAGAACGTACTGAAAAATCAATACTAAGTATTCTAAAAGCTGGTATATGCAAAGTTTGAGAGCCGATTTGTTTTTCCATTGAGCCATTTTGACACCCCCTGCCGGCCACTACCTCCGTAAACATCTAGACAGGGGTAAATAAGGTCCTTGATTTAACTTTGTTAGTTTTTACAGCCTAGCCCTATTGTAGCTAACTCCCTGTTTGTGGCTATTGTTCACTTTCCTTTGAAGTCATCAACAAATCATCATATTGGCGAGCGCCAAGTAGCAGCACGCAGTGGTTTATAAATTAAAGTTCTGACACTGTTCATACCAAGTAGTTACCTTTGCCTACTACTAATTGGAAAGAGCAACACAAGAGTTTCTAGCCCGTTCTTCTTAAGTGAGAACTGCCTTACAAACTGGTGGTGGAGTTAATATTGACGGAATGTAAATAATGTATAACATTTTACAGGTTCAAGTAAGTTATTTCGCGCTAGTTGTACATGTCGTCGCCATTAATTATAAAAAAAACCTCGACATAAAGTCTCAGTGTTGATTTGCTTATTGTTAATCTTATTGCCAAATGACGCCATTTTTTATCACTTTGAATATAAATGGCTAATTTATATTCTGATAATATAAAGCTGAAAAGCTGGTAATTTTAGTTTAAACAATTATAATGATTGAACAGTGACCGGTTTTGAAAATTCCTTCACTAGCATGACGGTATACGTAGTGATAAAGGTTGCTTTTTATTCCAGAATCAGGATCAGTTTAGTAGCTTGCACGAGAGGGGCCCATAATCTACATTTTCCGAGGAGCCCTTTAAAGATGCATTTATACAAGTTGATTTCTCGGTAGTCCAAACTTACACACACTGCGTCCCCTAAAGCGTGAGGGCCTGGAGTCAAGATACGCCTGATAGGCAGTAGCTATGCCCCTGGACAGGATGTATGTCAGCCCACATCACGAACCAAATCTAGTATTATGATAAATCTAACCAATAGTAGCGTGAATAATATAAATAATACATGAATAACAATGTCATTTTAAATTTCGAATGTAAATTATTTTTTTAAGAACTCATCAAAATAGTGGATAGACCGTGCATAAATAATTCATATAAAGACGTTTGATGATGTAAATAATGAATTTCAAGATTTGCGCGTTATGCATTTTAATGTGATTAATAAAACGTCTGCATAATTAACTAGTGTCGAGTGCTTATACAGCGAGACTTGTAGATTGAATAATAATTATATAATGTTACAAAATAAATTCATATCTCAACTTATATTACAATACACGAAAAAATTATTTAAGAACTTTTAAAGGTAGAGGCGGGTTTTAAATCATACATAATATACTTCTAAATATTTTTGGCGAAATTGGAAAAGCTCGTACATATGTCCGTTTTTAGACAAAGTATACTCATCAAGGTATTTTAGTTGTTAATAAAACTGTTAATTCCATTATAAATTTGTACATGTATACCATACTTTTAATAATATATTGCCAGTTAAATATTTTGAAATTAAACTAATTTTGGGATTCTGTCGCGGTTTTTTTGTATTTTATTTTTCTCCCGACGTTTCGAAGACTGCCGCCTTCATGGTCACGGGGGGACTGAGGTGTTGTTCATCCGTAAAGTCAAAGTTACAATATCTACCTACAATCCTCGCGTAAACATAAGAAATCATTAGTTAAATATTTTTTTATAAAAGTTAATTAATTTTTGTCTGTTGCAAAAATTTACTATAGAGATACGAGCCTTTCAATTTTAGCCGACGATATGCAACTGGAATGCTTAGTGCACACTAGTTTGATTTTTTACCTACAAAAGCAATGGTAATTTGCACTCAAGGGATTTGTCGGAAGGCAACAATTGGTTTATCAAATAGACCCGACTGAGAAATATTTATTTTGTTTACATCATACAAATATCTTTGCTGATAAAGACGATGTTATACTCAGATAGTTTTTACGATAAGTCACTATCACATTCTTGAATTCCGATGCGATATAATAATAATCGAACGTATTTTTGACACTCATGCTCATCTATCGTCAGTGTTATGCGGATTTACATCGATTTGGTTTTCTGAAAACGTATTTGTATACGGGAACGAACATAGGAAACCCCTTTTTGTTGTTTCACGGCGAAAGTTATTTACCACTATCGAGACTGGATGGTTATATTGGCTTCGCTGGCTTTACGTCCCGGCGTTAAGTTATCCAGAGAGATAAAAAATGCCACGCGATCACCGGGCTGAGACCCATATATAATGTATATAGAGTTAAGTACGCGTACCTAACACTATATATAGTATATACCCTAACCACGGCAATTAAAACTCCGTGATGACCATCGTTGGCGCAATTGGAGGATTCCTCTGTCGGAAGGTGTCTAGATGTCGTCCACCCAATGCCTCTTGGATCTTCTCTAGAGGCAGGAGGATCGGTACATCTTCTTGTCACTCTCCTTCCGCGGGAGGACCACCTCACAGAAGTGAGCCCACCAAAATCTCCGGCGGTCAACCATGGATGCCGCCACGACTGGCAGCGAGAGGTCTTCTCCGACAAGAAAGCCCTATCGGAGGATACCATTCAAAACTATGATGTGAATTTATGTCAGAAATCGACAACTTACGAACCACTACGAATAAACTGCCAATTGGGTGACCCTAGGTTCGAATCCTAATTCGAGCTATATTTAATGTGTACTTTTTAAAATATGACAGGAATTGATTGCCCCAGAAAGGATTGACATCGGCCAGGCAGTCGGTCTTGAAACTAGGGCAAATTATTTCAATAACTCTCGTTAAAAGTACATTACGACGCGATGCGGCCCTGCTTTGGAGTGGGGAAAGTTAAGTGGGGTGACGAATGTCATACAAAAGTCCGCATGTAAAGTAATTATCAAAGCGCAATCCGTGCTTCATATGACGTATTGTGACACACATTATTTGAGACATAATTACTGTGATTAGTCACCAAGATAACATTATAAGTGTCGATGTATGCTTAACAATGTTTAATGAGGTATTGAGAGAACTAAATTTAATTAATATAAAAACAGAGAAGGACATTTTAAATAAATAATATTAATACATTTACGAATGAAATTTGTTCCACTGCAGGAGATCATTATTGTATTTTTCTTATTTATTTTTGAAATAGGTAAATATAATTAACAAATAAAAGAATAAGATTTATCATGACTCACTTCTTGTATTTGTTTTTGGAAGAGATTTCCTTATACACAGTATTTACTTTAAATATCAAATTAGGTCAACATACTATACTGAACTAGGCAATTTTATCTAAATGATATTGTTACAAAAGATATTACAAATATTAATGGGCATAACATTGTGTAATGACCCTAATAATGGTATTAATTAAATATTATAACTGATATTTTTACTATAAATTAACTAGAATATTAGCATTTATATATTATCAAACATTGTTTTGCCAAGCAAGAGCAATAAGTTATTTGTTTTGCATGTTATGTGAAGGAAAATCAAAATTTAAATTTTATCTTTTGTTATTAAAACCTGTTTGTGGTTGAATATGTTCTGTTGTACCTTTGATAGCAAACATCTACAAGTTATTATTGTCTTGCTGCAAAAGTTTAGAGGCATTTACAATCAACCAAGATACCTGCATTTCTCATAAAGATATATAAAAAGATATAATGTTTTCCATCCTAGTGGTAGAATATTCGTAAATCATAAACCCGTAGGTGACAATATTTCTGCTCACGATAACACCTGGTTTGAGCAGTTAGTCTTAAAGCGCGAAGTTCAGCACAACTACACCGTTATACCCCCTCCATATACAAATAAAGAAACCTGCTGCCAAAAATTGTGGTCATATTTTTCAAGCTTGAATTAGTCTGATAAGTCACCAGCGTAAGTGTATATCATCACACCGCATATTTTCAATAAATGCTACTTAATCATCTCACATAGATGTTAATTACCAATGATGATACAATGATACAAAAAGATGTTTTACAGGTTGCGGGTGGTAGGATGTTTCTCCATGTGGACAGAGACCATTGTACACAAGATGTAAAAACCACCATTGAGGTATATGTAAGTATGTCCCATTCCTGGATCAACCTGTGTATAATTGTGTTGACTGGTGAGGGATAACATCTCTTGCCTGTCAACATTCTAACTGGTCCCTACTCAGCTTACCACCAGTTTTCGGTAGATCTCTATGCCATGAAGATATAAAAAAAATATATATGCATTTGTTATAAAAGCAATTAAGACTCACATCTTCTATGGCTTGGTCAAGTTGTTTATGTATCTGTAATCCTGTCCAGGGTTCTGTGCCGTTGCTGGCATCATGGCGGTTGCACTCCTTTGACCCGCAAGTCACACATCCCTGTAACAAACATTATATAAGAAAAAAATTGAATCTTCAGTTAAAACACTTAGTATTGATATACATGTTTTGTTACTGTAAAGCATATTAAATCTTTGTTATAACACAAGGTTTGAGAAGTTTATAGTGTGATTATCTTCAGCCATGAACTGTATCATGGATTTGTTGGTGCAATACTTAAATAGTTTATTTGGTTAGAAATGGTCTGTATTTGACATAATCAGCCATATCTTCAAACAGATTTAGCATTTTACTTCCATTGTTTGTCTTTATACAGTGAGGTCAACAACAAATTATTCAATCAGCATACAATTTTATTTGTAGCAATATGGAAACATCAGCACCTCAATTTGTGTATGACTAAAAGTTAATTGAATGGTATTAAATATACATTAAATTATTTACATTAATTCAACAATTAGAGTTTGGCAATCCTTATATCGTATGTCAATACAAATATATCAACAGCGGGGTGTAAACATTATATTTCAACGCATTACTTTGTTTACATTCCACTTACTTTTACCGGAGCATCTTGTACGTCCTCTGTCGTCTCGCCGAACAAGTGGCACTTCAATTTACACACATAGTTCCGCAAAATGTTCGAATTCAAACCGTAATAACAAGCCAAACATCCCAGCACATAGCTAAAGGCTATAATAGCAAAGTGAAATCTGGAAATGAAAAAACTGGGTTATCGTACAATCTACATCACAAACTGAACTGGAAATATTCACACAGACGCGTCACCTGTAGAAATATAGCACAGCAAAAGATGTGCAAAGAATTCCAACGTATATAATATAATTTTTATTATCAAAATTCTCTGTAAACTTCGTTTGACATCTTTCAGTCATGGCTAAAGAACAATGACGTTTGACACTTTGACAAATCTTGTGTTGAACTTTGTGATCTAAATTTTTTCCCAAGTATTGAGGAAACTTTATTCATTTATTATTTATACACATGTATAACACCATAATACTTAAAGTATTTTAAGCGATATTAAACAAAAAATGTTAGTATTAACTTAAACAATTCACTTCAATACACCTGTTTCATGAAATTAAAAGACTTACATGGATAACATTGTTTTCAAATGGTTTATGAATGCCACTAATACGTTAATTTATAAAGACTTAATATATTTTTAGTCGTTATTGCAATTCCTTGAAATTATATAAACGACCAACAACACATCATGAAATAAATGTTTATTTTTTTGCATAATAATATTTGGAGATTTTAAAATACTGTGTGCAACACTAGATTACGTTCGGAATTACTTCTTCTGTCAATGTCAAATTTTTACTTACTGTGCTTCATCTGTCAGTTATATTTTCCAACGACTTAAAAACATAACCTCAACTTTTTTCAAAAATTATTTCTTCGATTTTTTAACAAAAATAGTTATAATTTATACGTCGTTTGGGATCAAGGTTTCAAACAGTGAGTATAGTTTATTGTATTCTGTTGTTACATGATACATCGTCGTAACACAAATAATCTGATAACTTTTTATACTTATTTAATTTATTTATGAAATCTTCCAGTACCAGTAACATAATAAATAAGTGGCTTATATTGTGTGAATAATTTTCACAAAGTTTGTCGATATTTCATTACGCGTCCTACATAAGCACCGAAGCAGTATTTAATATCCTTTAATTTTTTGTTAAGAATATGACAAATGTTATTGATTGATATTCTGTTGCGAAAAATAGTGTTATAAAATAAATGACCTATTACTACATAGAAAGAACACGAGAAATCCAAATGTAAATCTTAAATATACCACCCAAAAACATCTTTACCAGCTTGCTACAGTTACCACTATATCAGAATAACTAAATGTCTGCATTAAGTCTTGTCTTTTTGCTGATTTCTATTTACCCATGCTGTTTCAATCTTCAGGAAGACTTCTCTAAAATCCATAATTTTTTCCTATTAAAACTCTTTAAAAGCATCACTACATTAACTCAATAATTTGTGAAACTGCTACATTTTTGTATCAAAGCCTGAGATTTCAAACGGAAAATTTAATTAATTGTTTCCAAAGCAAAATATTTATTTCTTAGTAATTCTCAGGTCTAAATGTATGTATGACCTTTGAATGTATTAATTCATTGAACCTAATTTAAAAATAAATATTCCAATGGCTACACATAAAGTGTGTTCATATATACTTTATCTGTTAATGGTTAGTGCCACAGTTCAAGTAGTTATCTTAATTGTTGTTTATCTGTGTTTACTTGTACAGTTGTATCTATTCTTTCATTACTATGTTGCAAGGTCTAAGTTGTGTTGTGAATGTGGAGTGAAAGTAAAATAATTATTTTAAGTCTAGTTTAATTGGTAATTTATTTTGGTTGATGGTATGTATAGTCAGGGGGACAATTTGACATAGATGCTGTTAGATAATGTTTAAGCTATTAGCTTAAGCCTTAATACAATAAAAATATTGTTTAGTTATCTAAAATTATTGGAGTAAGGTGAATATTAACGATTTTGTTAGGACATGTATTTTTTCTCAGTATCTACACTATGCAATCTTTTGCTAACCTCTAAGAAATAAGATCATTAATCAATGGTATATTTTATTTCAGATCCAAGAATGACACTGCAGAAATACTTTGTTCAGGCTACAAAACATTATTTATGCAGACACCGCATGATACAGTCAAAACAAACGTACTGTGAACTACGCCATTCATACAGTAGTGGAGCAAGGAAGTACACAGACAGGCATGAATGGGTGACTGTAGACAAGGAAATAGGCACTGTGGGCATCAGCAAATATGCTCAAGAATCATTAGGTGATGTGGTCTTTGCACAAGTACCAGATCCAGGAACGAAACTAATAGCTGGTGATCCCTTATCTGGTACTGTGACAGAGAAAAATAAAGATGTGGAAGCAAAACCAGGGTTAATAAACACATCTTGTTATGAGAAAGGTTGGTTGTACAAGCTAAAGTTGAGTAAACCTGAAGAGTTAAATGAACTCATGGACGAAGAACAGTATGATAAGTTCTTGAAAACGGATGTTGAAAAAGATGATGCATAGATTTCATGTTGATTTATTTATTTAGTTGAAACCAAAAAGCTGTAAAAGCATTATCTGTTATTGATACTGATTAAAAACCTTATTATATTCACTTACATAGGTTTTATTTACTTTTTTAAATATATTTTATACATACCCGCATCTACTTCAAAGTGTAGCAGAAGCGCAACTGGTTTCAAACACATTATATCATCACATCATGTCATGGCCAAATTCTTACATTCTTACATATTGGGCACAAATTCCATAATATATGCTCAATTTAAAATATTTTGCATATTACATTGCTGTATATGTTATAATTGAATAGAAAAATACACAAACTGCCCTTCAATTCCCAACAATAGACTGTTTCTTATTTTTTTTTAATTAAGTATTTATGAAAGGTGAAAATCAATGACATCACGACTGCTGAAATTTAAGACAAATATAGATCCTATTTTATAATAAAATTAATGAAGTGGATATGGATACAATAAAAGCAAATAATAAAACATCAAAATGTGCGTTATCAATTTATTAAAGTGCATTCTTAAAACTACAAAAAAAAAAAAAACAATTGGTTAACACAATTTCCTACTTTGGCATCAATCATACTGAAATAATCTTATAGTTGGTTGTTTTAAAATCGACAATTTTTTCGGTAAGTACTTCACAAGAACCTTTTTCGATATAAACAAAATTATTAACGACATTATTTTTTGCATTCTGATTTTGAAATTTATTATAATACGCTGATAGATTTAAATATGCGTGCGATGTGTGTCTGTACAGTGTACACCCATCTTATAGTTCTGAATGTTCAATACATGAACATTTCATTTATTTTTAAAAGATTTTATATACGACACATTCTCCTAACAAACTCGTAGATACAATCCACAAATATCTAATAATTTTAAAGTTTATTTAAAAATTTCAAATGCACACACAGATTGCTGATGCAAGTCGGTGGACGGATATATTTTACAATTTATATGAGGTGAGTAAGGGTCTAATTGGGAAGTAATTTTCCAGTTTTAAGCTATAAAAAATTTGCTCGCTTTTACAATAATTAACTCTAATCACTTAAAGAAAAAATACTTAAGTGACTAAGTTAAAAAAAAAAACTCAACATAATACAATTACACCTACTCAAAAATAATGTCGTGTTCATCGATTTTTCACCCAACTTTACCGTTCGTGTACATTTAACCAAGTATGATTTAATCACAATATACTAAACACATAAATAAACAGTACACAAATATCACAAACTTAAAATTATCACAAAAAATGTGGCATAACGGACACGGTATTTGAACGCTAAACCTTTTTTCTACGTTCTGCTTCTAGTTGTCAGGTAGCTGAAGAAGGAAACCTAATGGCGGTAGGATATACCAACTCTTGAACTTTTATACGTTCTAAAATGGCGCACGCACAGGATTGTTACTCGCAACAGTTACTGTAACGGGTCGGTATCTTTACTAGATGGCTTGCGAAAGCTTGTATTGCATCAGCTACCTAACAATCGAGGCTTATAAAAAGGGTATACTTGTACTTGGGGCACAAAATCTATTGAATAATGAAAGGAGGGAATCACTACACATACAAAATCTATTTTAGCTGGAAGGTTAAGTTTGCTTAGGGAATTAATTATCGCACATTTCATTATATATAGTAAGTTCTTTACACCTACAAGTGATTTTGAAGCATTTTGAAATTGTAGATTATTGAGCAATGACAAGGTAAGTTGAAGGCAAATAGATGGCCATACAATTTTCCTATAATCATGGTTTATCGTGTAAATTATATTATTTATTTTTTCATACATATTCCTTATTCTTACAAAAACGAATCCTTATGAAAAAAAAAATGAAAATATCAACATTTACAATCCTAATGATTTAAAAATTCGACAAAAAATTACGATCTAATCACACAAATTTATCCATCACTATAATTAAAAAGCATCTAACGCTACCACCAAATCTTATTAATAAATTATCTTAACTTAACATGCGCAGGATTTGATTTAAATCATTAACAATATGATCGGTCTACACTATCCGCTTACAGATAATTCAATAAACAACCCCAACTGTTAACTTCCATTGATGGTAAGACAAAATAAAATAAATTACGTCGCTGTCAACCCAAAGGAGGCGGTAAAAATAGGTTCATTGATACACTAAATTAGTCCATAAACATTGCTAAAGTAATAAATTCAAGCCTGCTGACTAAGATTGACCATAGTGTAAACATAATATTATGTTACATATCAACTAATTTAAATAGTATATTTTTTTCCTTTTCTTTGATTATTCTGCAGAAAACTGGAGATAAAAGTTGCCATATTAACATGACGTTTTCTATTTTGGCGGGTTTAAATCTATTAGAGTAAAAATATTTTGAACATTTTGAATAATTTTAAACATGATCGGTTAAATATTAAATACTTATGACTAGACATACCATAATAAAAAAAAACAATTCTCACTTTATTAAAAATTACGCTTGTTACGTTTATTTTATAACATTAATATAATATAGCTTAATTGGCAGATATTCGCTTTATGTCCATCATTATAAGGATGCAGTAAATTTTAATAAAAACAATGTAAACACCTTGCTTAATTTTAAAAAGACTCCTATAACTTATGACATAGTAAAATTTTAAGTATTAATAAAATATAATTTATATTTTATTAATAAAAAATAATAAAGAATAAATAAAACCCTTAGCATTATAAAATAAATTTCCTAAGTAAATGCACCAGAGGTAAACTATTTATGCACGTTTTTAAACAACTAGAAAGCAGATTTAAAAAATATATATTATTTGTACACTTGCAAAAGATCTATACGGTATTATAAATTTAGAAAAAATGTTAAGACAAATGAGGTTTGCTTATCATTTTAATATAGAGAAAAACTATTTTATTTTATATTCTGTAATGTCTATGGTCATTTATAGTAGAAAAGGAACATGATCATTGAAGTCTGGTCCGCTATTTATGCTAACTTAAAATGAAAAATATTTAATTAATAAAATATTCCAAGTAAGCTAACCATTTGAATTACCTTACATACAATTTTAATTACACCTAATGTAGTATTTATAGACTAAACATTGATTATAAATGTTCTAATATGCCCCAGATACCGATAAACATCGAGACATTTTTCTTACAGTGCCAAAAATATTTTCAAACGCACTTTATACAACAAACTCTTAAAATGGCGAAATGCGACTTTGAAAAAAGTCATGAGTTGATGTATGAACGTAGCCAGCAAAATTTACGTCGCGATATGTGACATCACTTGCATGTGTCTTGTCCGAAAAAGGTTTTATTCAGGGATTCCCAAAGCGGTCGATTTCGACACCTTTGAGTCGAGATCTGATTCCCAGGGGTCGGATATAAACGAAAAGTGATATTAGGGGCTGACGAGGTCTAAAAATCGACCCCTATTAATTAACACCAGTTCTTATATGAAGCTTTTAAAATACTGTATATGTTGTGTTACGTGTTCGGGAAGAAGCACATCAGAACATTTATATCAGTTAGATAAAGTTTCCCAGACAGCGGTGCCGTTATATAACACCGCAGTATTCTCGATTCATATGACTGAAGTGTTATAAATATACCAATAGCGCATAGTTACATTTTGAACTGAATTTAGAATAGCAAGTCCTCGCAGCAATATGATGTGCAAATCATCCAGAGGCGTATAGATAATGGGACTATTTCAAAAGTTTAATACATATGCATTTCGCCGCAACTCCTGCAAGCTTGTGTCAAGCAAGTCTACAAGTCACGTCGCCGTGATAACACGGTAAAATAATTCGCGGTATGTGACTTCTGGAAATTTTCTTGCTAATCTAAACCTTGCTTTATATATTTTAATCGCTATATATATCAATCGATTTTTATAATTGAGTTTTTCTGCTCAGTGTCAGCCCGGAGTCTGGAATTTGTGCCCGATATGGCGATAGGCTCGCCCCCTATCACATCATGGGACGGAACACACTTGGCGAAAAGTGGGTGCCCTGGTTGCACCTCTGCATACCCCTTCGGGGATAAAATGCGTGATGGTGTGAGTGAGATTTTTATATATGTAGCGGCTTTAAGACGGCACCACTACCTTGGGATATCTTACTTTTAGACAACAATTTTCATTTAAATTGGCAGGTAATTGGCACTTACTTAGTATTATAAAAACTTTACTTTGTCTAGCATATTATTAATAAAACAGTTAAAGTATTGTAGAAAACGTATGCTATCATAATTATATTTGTATATTATTAAAATTATGAATATTTCAATTTCATTTTAAGTTAAATTTACTTCAAATTTCCAATTTAAATTGGACAAGGCTGGCAAACATTAATTTATCAGAATAAATAAATCTACAGCTATTACAAGTATGAAGAAGTATGGAATTGATATAATTTTTGTATCCTATTTTAGTATAACATTTCCCTTTGACCTAATATAACTTTATCCATGTTTTATTAAACCCAAAAATATTTTTTATTACAATGTTATCTATTCTACAAGTATGACTAACGGCCGATTTCAATATACGATCCCAATCTTAATCATAGATACCGAGAATGGTCCAATCAAAAGAAGCAATTTGTACACATATCAATAAAAGTTTTTTTATGATTGGTCTTTTTTCGATCAATCAAAAAAAGCGATTGGAATCTTTTATAGAAATAGGAATATTAATCGTAAATCGGATTTTTTAGCCCCGATTTATTTTATTCTCGTAATAACTTTTCATAGTTTCATTAAACCACTTTAGACTTATATTTTTGTATAATTTCATTTCGCCCCTTCAATGTAGATTTTTGGCAGAGATAACATGTCATAATCTTCCTTCTAAACCAACAGGATTCAATTTAGATCTTCAACTACACTTTTCTAAACACTTTTACCTCCAATAAGCTCCAAATAAACACTTTGGATTCAAATACCACCAATATCATACATTCAAAAACCAACCCTCATACAATTCAACCAAGATTAGCAATGCTTGACTCTTTAGCCTTACTTACCCATTTCACTTCAAACGGATTATCCAACGGCAGACTGACATCAATCTGAAGAACCTTAGTGTCGCTCAGGTAAGTGAACTGACACGGCTTGACGCACGGCACGTCGTTAATACTGACAGTTTTGACTGACGTTTGATTGTAGACTGAGATGCGGTTGATGGACGGCACGCCGTATCCCCACCAGTTGACGCGGCTTTTAATTTGCAAGTTGTTGTACATGAATTCTATGTGACTGTATTTCTTTTCTTCGTAGCTGTCTGTAATGGTTGAATAAGTTGTTAAAGATGTATCATAAAATTTTAGATCTCGTATAAAACATCTAGTGTTGCATTGTTAAGTCGATCTACGAAAATTATTACATAAATTAGATTTTCACTTATTTTTTTATACAGGGTATCTTGAAAATAACACTATAAGAAGTTACTGAAACCGTAATTTAAAAATAAAATAATAACAAAAAAGTAATTTTATTTTACCGCTAGTTCTACTCTAAAAAAATAAGTCGCAGCACTGTCACACTTTCAGTCGGAAATTGACTTATGCACACGCCATATTCGCAATAAACTACAAAATTAACAAATTAGAAAACTAAAACTGGGATTTTTGTGAAAATGTTCATCGTTATTAGATGATATTTTCGGTACAGTGTTAACTGAGGTAAAGACGAATATGCGATTTCATTTAGTAACACAATGTAAAAATAACTCTGTATAGGCGAGTATGATACGTAAAAAGCAAACAATACAAACAAACTGTTGTGTATTGTAGCATAAGGATGTTTACCCATTTCCTTAGCACTTCTTATTAAAAAGTGTGACGGAAGTGGGTAGAAACTTGTTACTGTCACTATCAGCTACGAAGCTAAATTACATGCGTATCCGTTAAATATTGTGTTTCCTTAAACATAACAGTGGCGACGTTGTGTAAAAGTATTTAAAATGGAAGCTAAAGCTGTGAAATTTCAAGAGTATAATCCACAAGTCGATAATTGGGACAATTACATTGATAGACTCAAATACTGTTTCGAAGCTAATGGTATCGCGACGGACAACGCTCAACGGGCGAATTTTTTTACAATATGTGGTGCACAAGTGTTTGAAACGTTATTGGCTTTAATTACGCCAAAAAAATCGAATGAAGTGACTTTTAGTGACATTGTAAAAATCCTAACCAAACATTATAGTCCGAAACCAAATGAGATTTCGATGTCATATAAATTTTACAAACGCGGCCAGAAACCGGATGAAACCGCTTCGGAATACATCGCGCAGATCAGAAAGCTCAGTGTCGGCTGTAATTTTTTAAACTTGGAACGAATGTTAAGAGACAGGCTCGTGTGTGGAATGAGTGATCACAAATTACAGTATGAATTATTGAAGAGAGACAATTTGGGCTATGAGGATGTCGTGGACGCGATGTTGTCTTCCGAAAGCGCGGGGAAAGATGTTCGCATGATACAATGTTATGGGAATAATGGAAGCAAAGTGACCACTGTAGGAAATGCGTCCAGTAGCATACCTGAAACTTCATCAGTGCCAAGTTCAGAGCCTATGGACATTAACGCAGTGCAATCGAAATTGAATAACCGGCTTTGTTATCGGTGTGGTGATAGACACAGTGGAGAATGTCGCTTTGTGAACGCCATATGCCATTTTTGTAAGAAAAAAGGGCACCTGGAGAAGATTTGTACAGCTAAGAAAAAAAGCTTTAATAAAAAAATATATTTCACAAATGATGAACAAGATTTAAGCTTGAACGGAGTGTACAGCTGCGATGGCAGGTCAACACGTATCCCGCCTATCAACGTGAGGGTAAAGTTGGATGAGGAGCCGGTGGTGATGCAAGTGGATAGCGGCGCGAGTTTCTCGTTAATTAACGAGCGCACCTGGCGAGCAATTAGTGCACGCCAGCTTACCGTCGGGCGCGCCTTGCGCCGCGTCACACATGGATTGCACACCTGGACCGAAGCGCCCGTCACGCTCGTCGGCCAGACGACAGTGCGAGTTGTTTACAACAATATTGAGTGCGATTTAAACGTGATAGTGGCTAAAGGGGCCGGCCCGAATCTACTTGGCCGGGACTGGTTTGCACCGTTAAATATTTCTTTAAATATTAATTTTGTAACAGGTACTTATAATGGTTTGTTAAACAATATAGTCAATAAACATAGTGAGGTTTTTAAGGAGGGCCTTGGTACTTACCGCGGGGACCCGGTTGCTATACATTTAAAACCTGGCATTACACCAAAATTTGTAAAAGCCAGACCTGTCCCTTATGCTATTAAAGATCGAGTCGAAAAAGAAATTGATCGCTTAGTTGATGAAGGCGTGCTCCGCGCTACCGCCTATTCTGATTGGGCCACACCAGTCGTACCGATAATTAAAAAATCGGGAGAGATTCGTCTATGTGGTGACTATCGTAGTACGGTAAATCAGGCTACTGAGTCTGACACCTATCCCATGCCGACTGCTAATGAAGTATTTGCGACGGTTGCTGGCGGTAGATTTTTTACTACATTAGACCTAGAGAGAGCATATACCCAAGTCGTAGTAGACGAAAATACGGCTAAATTGTTGACATTGAACACATGTAAGGGATTGTTTACTGTTCACAGGTTAGCTTTTGGCGTGAAAGCATGTCCAGGTATTTTTCAACGTTTGATGACGGCACTGTTGGCAGGGGTGTCTGGTGTCGCAGTCCTTATAGATGACATCATAATTAGTGGACGCACCATAGCAGAGATGACTCAACGTTTGGACATGGTGCTGGTACGAATAAGTAGAGCGGGTTTGAGACTTAATAAAGATAAGTGCAACTTTGTTAAACAATCTGTCGAATTTCTTGGATTCGTAATCGATGGAGAAGGTATACATCCAGCACAGAGTAAAGTAGAATCTATCAAAAAAACTCCAGCACCTCAAAACGTCCGGGAATTACAAGCGTTCTTGGGGTTATTTAATTTTTACGAGAGATTTATTCCACAAAAAGCAACTATACTGGAGCCACTACACCGTTTGTTAGATAAATCTCACACGTGGCAATGGACAGAATGTGAAGATAACAGTTTTAATACAGCCAAAAGTTTATTGTCGTCAAGTTTGACGCTTGTTCATTATCAACTAGATAGACCCTTATTGCTTACATGTGATAGCTCTGAATATGGTGTAGGCGCGGTACTGTCACACGTTATGGACGATGGACTAGAACGACCGATTGCCATGGGTTCTAGAACGTTACATTTACACGAACGACGTTATTCACAATTAGATAAAGAAGCCACAGCAATTATGTTTGGCATTCAAAAGTTCTATAATTATTTGACTGGAAGAGCCTTCACAGTAATCACTGATCATAAACCACTATTAGGGATCTTTGATCCAAAAAGACCTATACCTAATATGTTGTCACCTCGTTTGACCAGAATTGCTATCGCTCTGACGTCCCACGACTATAATATTATATATAAGCCAGGCAGTCAAATAGGTCACGCAGATGGTCTTAGTCGATGGCCACAGCCAGTGCTGGAACAACAGGAACCACCATTAAATGAAGTGCTTTTGATGGCTGAAACCCCTGACGATTTTACATTTGATGTGGATCAAATTCCTTGTGACACAAAAAACGACAAAACTTTATCACGCGTTACTCATTACTTGTTAACTGGGTGGCCATCAAAAGTTAGTGATAGTAGTCTACGCCCTTATTGGTTACATCGCTCAGAGCTCTCTCTACAAGAAGGCTGCATTCTATTAGGCAATCGCGTGGTAGTACCACCAACTTTACAAAATGCGACTTTACGCGCTTTACACACTATACATAATGGTATAGTTGCGACTAAAGCTCTAGCGAGAAGCTACGTGTGGTGGCCACAAATGAACGCAGATATAGAGAAATTAGTGGGCGAATGCACAAAATGCTTGGAGAACAAACACATGCCACCTAAAACTAACTATACTTGGATAACGCCCACTAAACCGTGGTCTAGAATTCACATGGATTTCGCGGGACCAATTCAGAACAAGTATTTTTTAATAATAGTCGATGCTTACTCCAGATGGCCAGAGATTTTTGTTGTTAACAATATGACTTCTGCTACAGTTATACTCAAGCTAAGAATGTTATTTGCGACTCATGGCCTGTGTGAAACGATTGTTTCAGATAATGGAACATCATTTGTTTCAGCAGAAATGAAAAAATTTTTGACGGCAAATAAAATACGTCATGTGACCACAGCACCCTATCATCCGGCAACTAACGGTCTCGCGGAACGAATGGTCCAAACTGTGAAAGATAAACTGCGCAAATTGGATAATGTAGCTTGGGATATAAAAATTCCGAACATATTACTGGGATTACGCGTGACACCTTGTGCAAGTACCCACAGAAGTCCTAGCGAACTATTAATGAATAGACGGCTACGTACTCTTCTAGATACAATACATCCTAATAATTTACAAAATAGGAAAACAGAGAGTCAGATTATAAAAAATGATCAACAGAAACATAGAGATACAGAGGTAGGGCAGAGAGTTATGTATAGAAATTATAGCCATGGTCCTCAATGGTCATCAGGTACGGTAGCTGAGAAACAAGGACCTTCAAGATATACTATTGAAACTGATGATGGATGCTTAGTCAACAGACACATAGATCAATTAATAAAAAAGAAAGCTTTTGATTCTGAGATAGTTGAAGAAAGAGAAACGGATGAAAGGGAAAACTCAGTGAATCGATATACTGATCATACTGAAAATGGAGATATAGTTGACCAAGAAATACCAGATATGACTTCCAATCAGGATGTGATACAGATACCTAGTTCAGAAGAATGGGCAGAAATGTTAGGAATTCCACCAAATGCTGAAGTAGGTTTTGCTGGAGGAAAACTCAAAAATAAGCTTCGTATACGTTCTAACATTCCATATAAGATACCTGATAAAAATAATTATATGTTCTAATTTGTGTTTTGTTAACTTTTGTGAATTAATTTAATATATAATTGTATTGATTTATAATTGATGCATAATGTTCATACTTGGGGGAAAGGTATGTTGTGTATTGTAGCATAAGGATGTTTACCCATTTCCTTAGCACTTCTTATTAAAAAGTGTGACGGAAGTGGGTAGAAACTTGTTACTGTCACTATCAGCTACGAAGCTAAATTACATGCGTATCCGTTAAATATTGTGTTTCCTTAAACATAACACAAACAAATCATACTACCTACTTACAAGTAACTATAAATAACATTTGTATTTAATGCAGCCAGTAGCAATATTGTAACGCCTTATTTATCACGATGACAGGCATTAAACACCTCAAAGTAGCCGTAGCATTCCTATAATGAACCACCTCTCTCTCACAAACTTACTAAGGCTATCTCCATCATCCCAGTATAGTTGTCCACGGGCTTTATCTTCATTGTCAGGAACCACCAGAAGTTGCATGGGCGAGCTACGCGAGTTGGTGGTGGTGACCGGACCACGCGCGGGCGGCTCTTGTAGTGGGATTATGGCTCCACCCTGTAATTGATTATTTATTTTAAACCAATTTTTTGAACACCTATAATACGAATTAAAATTCACTGCTAATAAACATTGAATAAAACATGGGTTATAAAAAACCATTTGGAATATTAAAGGATTAAGAAGAAACAGACTATGAACTATTATGAAGTCAAACTTGAACATAACATTTTTTTTTAACTAAGTTTGACTCAGAAAAAAAATCATGTTTATAAAAAGTGAGTTGTAGTTATCTAAAAGTTGACAGAGAGGCATTCAAGCCACTGGCTTACTTTCACAAGACTCAGTATGAAATAACTGAGGCGCTTTATAGGTATAGGATGACCAGAAACCATAGGGTCCATAGTTACTTCCACAAGATGCAGTGTGAAATACCTGAGACGCATTATAAGTACACTCATAGGATGACCATGAACCATAGCGTCCATAGTCCATATTTTACTAGCGACATCTGTCGAAACTACTTAGTCTCATTAACCGTTTCGAAGGACCAAATACCCAACGACTTACCCTCACACTGACAGTCTGGTTGTCGGTGACATCGCGTCTCCTCCCATTGTCTATAAAGGCGCCGTCGACGACGTTATACCAACTCTGCGGTCCGGGGAACATGCCGCTGGTATGCGACGCTCCCTGCTGCAGCACCGGAGTTATCATGATGTACGGACCCACCAGGAACTGATCGTCGATGTCGTGCAGTAATGTGTTTTCTGGAGATCTGGAAATTAGATGAATTAAAAATAGAGTTTTAAGCTACTATTTAATATTCTAATAGTTGAAGATATAAAAATTAGTTGCTCGCGGCGGCATGAGTTTAAAAGATGTTTTTTGGATATAATCTATGTTGTTCTAGGACTCGAGATATCTTTTTTTATACAAATTCTTTCATGATTATCTATCTGCCTTTACGTCTAATAAAAAAAAATCACAAGTTAACGTATCACTACATAGTATAAAACAAAGTTGCTTTCTCTGTCCCTATGTATGTTTAAATCTTTAAAACTACGCAACGGATTTTGATGCATTTTTTTTAATAGATAGAGTGATTCAAGAGGAAGGTTTATATGTATAATAATATCCATTAAATAGTGGAGAAATACTGTTATTTTGTTATGTTATACCCGTGCGAAGCCAGAGCGGGCCGATCAGCATTGCACCCGTGCGAAGCCGGGGCGGGTCGCTAGTTTGTTATATTTGTAAGATAATATCGAATACTAACAAAAACAGAATAGTTTATAAAATCTCGTATATCATTCGCCACTTATCCAAGAAAAATTATAAAATTTAATTGATTGATTCCTTCTAACCGAATTTCGGCCACGGCGGCCAATCTCAACGGAGATTAGCCAAGTTTGCAGGAGATATATTGCACAAGTATTTGCGCAATACACAAATGCACTCTGTTCCTTCACTCTCACAGTCCGGTGAGACGGCAATCCGTTAAGACCAGAGAGAGATCAGGCGCATGACTAACGGTTTTACGTCCTTTCCAAGGCACGAGGGTATCACACCAACATCTTCCTAACTCCGAGCTGCAACTGAGTAATTACATAATGACACAACTACAATACTGACTCAAAGAACAGCGGCCTGACGACGGTGTCCCCGAACACGTGGGCGCGCCAGAACAGCGTGTAGTAGTACGGCAGCAGGCGGTACCGGAGTCGCAGCGACTCGCGGCTCGCCTGCACCACCGACGGACCCAGGCTCACGGGGTCTTGCGGCTGAGGGGACAACAATGGCATAAATGTTAATTCCTTTGCTAGTAATTAATTCAACTTCTAGCTTTAGTTCTAAATAATGAGGCTGTATAAAAATATTGCTTTTCCTTTTCGATAAACTCAGATAAAATATCCACAATTAAAATGTTAAACCCTATCATTGGATAAACATCGACCCAAAAGACAAGTTGCCAGTGCCATAACAAAATAAAAAATTACTCCCACTACACCATTTTTAAAAAACAAGGAATAACTACTCATTCTTATGAGTGCTTATTGTTAAGACGTTCATAGGTACCAATAAAATGACTCACAATAGAGGAGTCCGAGTTATGATTCCTGCTGAAGGGGTAGAAGGCCCCGAGCTGCATCCAGCGCGTGCAGAGTTCGGCGGTGGTGTTGCCGGTGAAGCCGCAGATGTCCGCGCCCATCATCGGGATACCGAACAGACTGAAGCTCAGTAACTCTGCAAATGTTGCAAGATTACTCCATAAATTTTTTTCTTCATTTAACAAATTAATCATTCACTCATTTGGTCTTTGCTCTGTTTTAAAATATTTTTTGGATAGTATTTAAGGCGATACCTCAAGGTCCATTTTCATACATTTTGTTTCACCTTTAATCTGGGTAACTAAACAAGTATTGGCAAGTAAAGAATTTAAATTCACGTCTAGTTAGTGATTAGTTCTCGCAGTTGAAAAAAAAACGTAAAAATAATTAATAATCATGGATATTTCGGCCTTTAAAATTTCGTCATATTAAATTTTAAAGGCCGAAATATTATATTATTTAAATTCTTTACTTGCCAATACTTGTTTAGTTACCCAGATTAAAAGTGAAACAAAATGTATGAAAATGGACCTTGAGGTATCGCCTTAAGTTGATTCGATATGAGTATGGTATAATGGTTTTGATATTGGATAAAACTCGGGACCATGCTGAGTATACTATGAGAAAACAATAAATATAAGCTTATAGATTTTTATTGAACTGGGCCCATGGGTCTAGTGCTTTGGCTCAGACTTAGCTTATGTTTTTAAAAAGGCACAGCAGATTGACTCAACTGCACCTGATGGTAAGTGGAGTTATATCGAGATGGAGAATCATTCCTCCAATCGACACAATTATGCCGACCTATTCGAATTCAGAGACACATAAGCTGGCCAGTATAGCGACACTTTATGCACAGATCAGCCACGTTTAGTTGAATTTGAAGACTGGAGGTGTTCAGACTAGGCACAGCTGTCTACACATGATGTATATCTGACCGGGTATGGACATGCGCATGTCGTGCCAGTCGCTGGCGACGTCGCCGCTCCAGTGGCCGGCGAAGTGTCCGAGCCCCACCGACGACGCGCGGGAGATTATGAACGGACGCTTGCCGCGGATCTCTTGCAGGGCGCTGTAACATACACATTATATGTTAGTCATAGAGAAGTGATTAATATGTAGATGAACAGTGTTCACATATTAATAAAACCTATGATACTACTAATTTCCATATATTGCTCGTGGGCATACTGGTTTAAGAAATACTATTGGTAGGTTTATAAAACGACAGAACGTCTCTGAACGACGCTAGGTGAACAAAATATCAGTAAGCGAATTGTATGTCTAAGAAGGTACTTTGGGCATACGTAAAAATACGCACATATTATCTTTGTGTATTTTCTATTATCACACAGTGACAGTGAATTAAATTCCCTCCAGCGGAATATCGGGCATCGTGGCCAATTTCAACGGAGATCAGCCATGTATACAGGGGCTATTACAGTGTACAAGTGTGTGCGCAATACACCGGTGCACTCTACGTTCCTTCACTTTCAAAGTCCAGTGAGACGGCAATCCGACATGACTGGAGAGAGATCAGGCGCAAGACCAACAGCTTTACGCGCTTATCAATAGAAATTAATTTAAAGATATCTTATCTTCATTTAGCAAATTGAACGCCTTTTGTCCCACTATTATAAAATTGGTATGTACTCACAAGTTAGTGGCAATAGCTTCAGTGATGGCGTACAGGTTGTGCAGGTCGTAGTGCGGGCCGGCGGCGTGGCGCGCGTCCATGCACAGCGTGTGCGCGCGCAGGTACGGGTCCGACGTGTGCGGCAGGTACGGCAGCGCCTCGGGCAGGCACGAACCCACCAGGGGGCCGTCCTCGAAGTTAGACGGCTCGTTCATATCCTGGGACCAAGCACACAATACATGATATACTCATGAAGCATCAAGGTAGCAACCATACTTATATCCAATGTATAAAACGCGTCATAATAGCTCACGTTAGAATATCACGTTCTGAATCACCCTGTGTAGGATAATCCTGTGTATCTAGTTTGGACGGGCCGGCACAATTGTTGCGACTCAGAAGGTATAATCAACTTCAGTCAGTTGACACTCTATCTGGACCCCCACTGCGCTTACCATCAGGTGCAATAGGAATACTTTGATGTACCCATATAAACAATAATGGCTGTTCAGAAGTAGTCAGCTTAAAATTAGGCAAGACACTTACTCCCTATATATACTGTCTCCACTCGCAACTAACTTCAAGCCATATTTGATATAGATCTCGGTGAGTTGTTACTTACGATCCAAGCCCCGTCGTACGCAACCTTCTTGTGGAAGTTGGTCATCATCTCAACCCAGTAGGCTGTGGAGTTCGGATGAGTAAAGTCAGGGAACACTGTCGACCCCGTATTCCACACCTTGAACATAAAACAATACAAATAATATATCATGAAATGGTGACTCAAATTCATTGGTTATTCTAAAGCAGAGTCTAAATAATGGAATCAAAAAGATCGGTTATTACTGATATCTGGTTAGACTGGTTTACCCCAAAAACAATCATTAACTTCATTCACTTATTAAAAATACATACATTAAATTTAGCACAAAAGATTTTTTATCAGGCTTACAATGCCTCAAAAATTACTTTAAAAATATATAAAATATAATACTATACATCGAAACCTAATTCATAAAGAATATAAGATTTGAAGAGTGATTAGTAAGCCTACCTTGCCGATAAACGGCTGGTTGGTGTTGTTCTTGACGAAGATGTCCATCTCGATTCCACGGTCGTATGGCGGGTACGTCCCGGGCTTTTCCGACGCGGATATACCAGGATCTATAAACAATTTTTTTTCTTTTTAGATTCTTGCTATTGGTATGATGAACACACACAAAGATAGAGAGAGAGACACACACAGACGCACGCACACACGCACACACGCAACACACGCACGACCGCACGCACGCACACATCTTCTCGCCATGTGAAATTTAATTTAGGGACGAAAAAACGATATTTGCTATGGACACAAAAAGTTTAAAGTCGATTTGAAATTTTGAATTCGATCAGGTACTATAGTGATGTACGCAATATGGACGTTATAGTTTAACTACGCAGTACTTACCACCAGGTACAATTTACTTTCAGTTAGAACAGAAGATGAATAATATTATTAAAACCTACGCGAGATATATTAAATTAGTCGAAAGCAACCCTGTTTTACTCGCATGGCAGTCGGAATCATCGACCAATTTCGACCTATTAAGTAGGTCATCTTGAAGGACGAGTGCTAAGAGGACGTCGCGTCACTCAAGAATGAAGAAGATGAATATTTACCAATTATAATCATGTAGTGCATCCCTTCGCTGTGGATCTTGTTGACAAACTGTGGCAGTTCGGCGAACTTCTCCTTGTCGTACGTGAAGTCGTTGCGATTCCTCATGTAGTCAATGTCGTTCCATTGCACGTCCTGAGAACACGAATAAATTATGTTATTGAAAAAAAAATTGTATACCCTACTTTTTTGGAGTATGTTACAATTTAAGACATAAATTGCTAAATATATTTGACATCAATATTTTTTATTCCGCAAAAGTTAACCACGGTTATTCCGGAGATATACTTGAACAGACAACTATTACACCCTAGTTTATGGATCTTTCGCGTGTGACAATTCGTGTATATAAAAAAGCAATATACGTTCTTGCAACCAAGTCTCGTATGCGAAGTAGTCATGCAGAAAAAATCGTATAAGAGTCTCTAGAATATCTTAAAATATTCTTATAATACGTACAAAGGGAATGCCCGCATCTCTGTTAGCCTGCCACACTTGTTTAGTGACATTCAAATTTCCGTACTCGAATCTGAAAATAAAAGGATTTAATGAGTTAGGCCTTAACAAGTAAAAAAAATATTTTTACCATTAATTTATTGGCAACATTAAACCGTAGTTGAAATACGGACTTACTACTCAAAATTAAATTATATAATTATTTCTGATATCTATTTGGAAAATATGTAAATCAGATAATTAACGGTTACCATAATCCAAACCACGCAATACTATGTAAATCAGAAAAAAGTTAGGGATTTTTTAACAACTCCAACAATCCAATTAATTAGTAAAGACCAGGTCAAAATTACCCGGAATCGGCGGGAATACACGAAAAGATTGATGAAGGTGAAGGAAACACGAGATATGCCAGAATCGTGCAAACTGGCAATCCATAGCCTCTGCCCTACTCCTATGGGATAGAGTATGTATGTATGTCCAATCCACTCACTTGCACAGATGGAACCCTAACGCCCAGTAAGGCGGCATGAACGGCCTCCCGATCAGCTCCGTGTATTGTGACACCACGTCCTTGGGCGAGGGTCCCGCGAACACGAACAGGTTGAGGACACCGCCGATGGTGCGGTACGTGATGCCCGGCGTCGGCTGTAGAACTACATCTGAGGAACAACAGCATCGTTAATGAGGCAGTTGAAATAGAATTTTTTTGGTCTCGCAGGAAAAATCATGTTATGGATGTCATTTTCAAACCCGGGGAGCGGAAGAAAGGTTTATCGGATTCACCAGCTTTCCGACCCAAGGTGTCACCTAAATGACCTCTGAGTCCTACCAATTTTATCCCAGCATACCAACAGACACCCATGGGCTGCTTCTGCGGTCCGTAAGACGGTTCCGAGGGGTCATGAATGCAATTTATTTCGCCGAACCCGTTTCGAAACAATATTCACGACTCATCTCTATTGAAGCACAGAGATCCT
>NC_051129.1:11395330-11428589 GCF_014839805.1 Manduca sexta
CTACGGACTAGGCAAAACCAGTACATAGCGTAAGCTTTTTACTACACAATGTTTTTTTCATTTGGTTTGATGATCATTGATTGTAACCACAAAATCCATAATATACATAAATACACATACATGTATGTATATTGTGTATGTACATTTTCATTACTAGGTCAGTAAAAAATATTTAATCATAAAATATGATTCAGCATCGAATACATATATATAAAAATATGATATACCTCACCAGCTTCATTTATCTACGGAATATTGAATAACTCACTGTATTAAGTTATTATGTCAAGATCCCTAAAATTTCGCGGAGCTTGCGCGCGGACTGTAGTATGCCTTTTGTCATGGTTTATCATCAAGTAAATGTTTTGTTCAGTAAATATTAACCTTATGTGTATTATCATCCAGTAACTGCATTTTGTGAAATTATAAGTTCTAGTTCACATGAAACTATGTATGAAAAATGTATATATTCAGTACCACGGGATGTTATATTAATGTGACTAGTGGCCGTGTGCACCGCGTAGTGTGTGTAGTGTAATTACCGTAGTTGTGGTGCACGAAGACGAACTCCTGTATGAAGTCGTTGAGCAGGTCGCACAGCTCGTTGTCGGGCTCCAGCACGAGCTGCTTCATGGCGGGCTCGCCGGCGTGGTGCAGCGCGTACAGGTTCTCCGCGAAGAAGATCAGCAGGTCGCACAGGCTCGTGTACGCCTAGGTGTTTACGACAGTGTCAGTACGTACAGAACTATCAGCCGTATGTAGTAGTGTGCGCGCGGGTACCTCCTCGCGGAGCTCGGGCGCGAGTCCGTCGCGCACGATGAGCTTGCAGTGCGTCGCGTACGCGTGCAGCCGGTCGCGCACCGCCGCCACCGCGCCCGCGCCGCCCGCGCCGCCCGCGCCCCCGCCGCGCTCCTCCAGCGCGTGCAGCTCCCACACCAGCGAGTAGAAGCACGCGCGCACCACGTACACCAGCGCCTGCGGCACACCACCAACCAATACTGTTATTATATTATGTAATATATTATTCACTATATAAAAAAAATTAAAAATTTGCTTTTTCAACGCTTTTTATAAAACCAACTTCTTTGCTCAAATCTATGACAACAACATAACATAATTAGTTTTGAAGTAATAAATATATAAATCATATCAAATCAAATCATAATTGGCACACCATGGCAATATGACAAAACCATACATAGTTAATCTATCAAAACATATAATATGTTACCTGTGTCGGCATCTGTGTCTCATTCTGCTTGAGACACTTGGGCAAGTCCTCGAAGAGAGAGTCCCATATGTTGGTGTCGTTGAGATTGTGGCACATGTACATGATGGAGACCTTGCGCAGCGAGTTAATCACGTTGAACACCTCGTCCGCGTCGGGCGTCTCCCCGCCTTCAATGAGGCTGCGGTACTCGTCGATGGCCTCCTTGTATCGGTTGACGCATGCGTCGGTAATGGTGGCGCGCGCCACATTGCACTTGCTGTACACCGAGCACCCCTCCGAGCAGAGGAACTCCAGCGTGCGGCCACACGTCTCCAGCACCTCTGCCTCTGTTTGCACATTCACCATATCGCGGATCTTGTTTAGAAGTAGCGTCAGATTCTGTACGGATCAAGTACCAAAAGCAATAAGTGAGTGAAAATGTTTAGGCACTATTCCAAAAAGAACTGATTTATGCCAGAAAAGATAAGGTAACATCAATTAGATAACATTTTACGGTACACATTTCATCTTATGTGCCGCAAACAAACTGCGATAAACTATGACTTAGAGAATAATGACTCACAGCTTCCTGCCGCTGCGTCGTGTAAAGCTCGAGGTCGAAGTACTGTGGAATGGAGACCAGATTGGTGAGCTTCTCGGGGTCGGCGCCGAACTTGTCCAGCAGCGCCGGCAGTGTCACTATGAAGTGCGCCGTCATCTTCGCGCGGTCATCGCTCACCACCTGCAACGATAGTCACATTTACAACGTAACTACTAACGGAAATGTAGCGGATAAACTGGAATGGTGCTAATATATAAGAGAAAAGCGATGTAAGGTGGCAACATGAAGGATTTTGTTGAGTTGTTGAGGAACGATATTGTTGGGAGAGCTGAGCAAAACAGATTAAGCTACATTTGTGTCCTGTACTATAACATCAGGTGTAAGATTCCGTTACCTTGGCCTGTTCCTTGGAGAGCATGTGGTGGTGCTTGCGACTGGCGCCGCGCCCCACGGGCGGCTCGCCCGAGCTCGCCTGCCGCACGCAGCACACCATCAGCTCGATCAGCGACGACTCCTGCGATACATATACATTGTACAGTCCGCGAGCCAAATCTCACCAAACATATTGAATAGTGGTGTAATTAATGCACTCAATTTGTCCATATTACCTTATCAATGTAAGATAAGATCAGGCGACATTGCATGAATTAATATCAAGAAATCACTGCAGTAACTCATTACAGCATCATTCCAAAAGATTGCTTAGAGCCTGTGTGGACTGTACATTCTCCTTGAAGCCTCGTCACACAGTACCTAACAATTCTAGTACTTAATAAAAATACAAGACATTTGGGTGTACTAAGACCAAAGCCCAAGATAAATACTTTTTGCTGTGACACAAAATTATTATGATACAGAAATCAAATTCACTGTTGTATCCCTTGAGATATAGAAAATAGAGATAACCTGTCTGTTATCGAGCGCCTCTTCGCCGGGGCCCGCCTCCTCCAGCAGCAGATCCGTCATGCACTCCCAGTCTTTCATCATGGGATTTGACTCGATCAACGAATCCACCAGGTAAGCGCCATGTTCATGTAACTGTTGGAAAATGTAATATTGTGATACATGTGAAACTTGTTTCATCATGAATATAGAAGTCTAACTACACCACAAAGTTCTGTGGCAAATCAATTGAATTTGGCCTGTCATAAATCTGTTTAGATTTTTTTAAGTCCTGATGCACAGAAAGTCCATTTTCTAAATGGTCTCATTTTTCTCAAGCCAGAGACCCGTAGCATTGAGTCCGTCATGGCGTTACCTCACTGGGTATGTATAACATTACAGAGTAAATAGCGTGGTTATAATGACCTCGGACTCGATGAAGAACTGCACGAGGTCCCTGATGAGCGGCGTGTTGGGCAGCCGGCGCTTGCCGCGGCGCGAGCGCTGCTCGGGCACGTCGTCGGCGCGGAACAGGCGCACGTTCAGGAACTCGCCCGCCGCCGCCGCCACCGCGCGCCACGACGAGTACACCAGCTCGTACACGTTCTCGCAGTCCTTGTCCGTCAGCACGTCTGGGTGCATCCTGCGGCACCGCACACTCGATAGAACGCGTAACATCACATGGGTGTAAATAAATTATTAATATCAGCCCAATAGCAGTGAAGGTAGAGCGGAACATAAACTGGATACACATAGAAGGTGTTCTACTCTTCCTTACTTCACCATAGCCGTGTAAATATTCAAATTAAACACTCACTTCAGTATGGCAATGACGAGCCTAACGGCGTGTACTGCGACTTCCGTCTCCTTGTCCAACGACATAGACACGATGCGGTCCTTAAACTTGGATGTGAACAACTCTAGCTTGCCCTTCAGCTCCTCACACTCATACAATGGCTGGAGAGCTTGTAGACAACGCAGACGTACCTCACCCACCTATGGAAATATGTACATATCAATAACTAACAGTGATACTGCCATATTCATAATAATATTACTATTTGAGTCACATTTTAACTTTTTTTTCATTTCTCCCTTACGCTTTCCCACTCTACAATTTTAGCTATTATCTAGGGAGAAAATGTTTGGTTTGAGGATCAATTCAGTGTACTATAATGCAATTTTGAGTCTCCACAATAGTTACTTACTTTGTCATGAAGTGTCCAGCCAATATACTTGAGATACAGATCATCAAGGAAGTGTGCTGGAAACTTCTCCATCCAGATGCCTATCTCAGCCATGGTGATGGCCCTGATATCAGGCAGCGTGTCCCTGTAGCGGTGCACAAACACAGATTTGAACATGTAGGAGAGCATGTTCTTGATCTCCTCCATGTTTTCCTCAAGCTCCTGCCGCTTAGCGACGAGCACCTCGAGGCGCTCGGTGGCGCGCTTGTCCCGCGCCTTCAGCCGCTCCGCCTCGTACTGGCGAAGACAGTTGTCGCAGTTCACACTTGTCAGAAGCGCCACGTCCACCAACGCTGTCATCAGCTTCATCACTAACAAATATCATAATTCATTCAAATTCTATTACAAATTTATTTACTTATAGATGGATTTATAAAAAAGGGTATATTTTAATTTTTATTAACTGCCTCGGTAACTAAGTTCTATGGTTCATGGTTTAACAACACTCTGTGACCACTGAAAGGATTTGTTTGGTATTTTATGTGGGTGCTGTTTCTTAATTTGGAATAAATTCAAACCAATCTTGTACTTATTGGATAATAAAGTGGTAAAAATATGAAGTTAGGAATTATTAAAAGTTTTACAAGAAAAACTAGAAAGAAATGTTCTGGCAGATTAAATTATAAAAATAACTTGATTGATTCATCAAAAGACATGGAATTGGTAACTACCAAGAATTCTGATATTTTTTTTTGACATAAATAGCTATCAGTTATCATTCGCAGATATAAAGGATAATTGAAAAAATAATCTTAAAAAAATTGTGGATCACAGTTTTTCTCAGAAACAAATAAAGTGGCATCTTTTTTTTTGGGGGGGGGGGGGGGACGACATTCCAATGTAACAACATTTATATTTTGCAAGTGTTCTAAATAACTGGAATATTTAAGTAAAATAAGATTATAAAAATCTCAAAGTTGGAGTTCTTCAAAATATATTAATATGATTTATTCATATTCAATGATATTTTATTAGACCCGTTTTTAAGAGTTCTATCCAAATATAAATAAATTATTGTGACTAGATTTTTTGTGAAATATAAACCATTTTTTGGGCATGTTCTTTCACTTTTCAATTACTCTCTGGCATCAGCTATAATCAGATGTTATATGGAAAATTTTAAACTTTTCATTAGCTGAAATAATGTCTCCCTCTTCCAATTAGTTCCTACATTACAGATTTAGCCCTACACTATATTGTATGTAATGAAAATGTTAAAGAACTGAAATTTCACTTACAATTGCAAACCAATAAGACAATAATGAACAATACAAGCCAGCTGCTAGTTCCTATTAGAAATACTGAGCACTTACCAGCCAGTGTGGCAGTGTGTCTGAAAGCTCTCACTTGAGAGTCAGAGAGTCCTGTGAGCAGTGAGATGATATTGTCCATCAAGTATTGGTCATAGATGATGGAGTACTGGCACATCTTCACCAGGGTCTGGATGAACTCACAGAAGTTGGAGCGGAACTTTTTCCATGTCTGTCCGGACATTATCAGTGGATATTCACCACTTTCCTGTTAGAGATAAATGCAGGAATTCATTATTTATGTTCAGCTTTGAAATGGCAAGACATAATGTGATGGTACAATTAAGCAGGTCACATGATGACAAGTGATAATGACTTTCCATAATTAACCATGAACCTAAGAATAATTATTATATTGTACATTGGGATGATATACAAATTGAAGGAATTTGTCAGGTGTGCACCACACTGATCCTCTCCTTAAGTAACTTTTACAGACCAGAATTATTAAAGGTATTATTAATATGGCTCTCCATATACAATTTTAGCAGGATTGTGCAGTACATCATACAGAAACTAGTATGTTCATGCTGTAGTTTACAGTATCAATAGACATACTGACATAACAGAAAAAAATAAAAATAATTTTATTTTAGCATTAGCATTGACTAATAACAAATCTAGAAAATGCTATATATCACCTCATCAAACTCCTGTGTCATCTTTTTGATGATGAGTGTGTGGTCCATCTGTGCCATGTCTGGTGTGACCTTCCCACGGCACCCTGATGAGTTGATGAAGAACTGCATCAGTTGAACCAATGCCACCTCACGGTTTGTCTTGTATTCCTCAATCCACATATCCACTACTTGCTAAAATAAAACAAATAAAAAATCTTTATCAAGTGCTTTTACTATCACAACAGTTTATAAGTTAGAGCTTATGAAATAACTCACATTGATAGCAGTCTTATTGAACCTCAGTATGTTATAGAGACTGTTCTCGTCGTCACCGGGCAGCAGTACGGGAGGTGGCGAGTACGCCGGTGGCGGAGCGGCACCTCTGCCCCGGCCACGCCCGCGGCCCCCTCGGCCACGCCGGCGCAGCGGCGGCGGTGGTGGCGACTCGGCCAGCCGACCCACGTACCCACCATCTCCACGCCTACCGCGACTGCGGGTCACACGCTTTGTGGGCGTTGGCGATGGTGATCTCGGCTCCTCTTCTTCATGATGCGACTCGTCAGCCTCCTCTCGTGGCGCCTCAGTTGCTGTCGAGTTTACCGGCGCGCCAGCATTAAACCCGCTATAGCTTGGCGTCTCGGGCTCGTGCACAGACTGGCCGCCATAATCAGTCATGGGAGTCGCCGGGGTCATCGGATTCACGTACTCCGGAGGAGGGTCATCCATCCGGATGCGTTTCCCGCCGCGACGATGCATATTGTTGTGTAAACTTAACACAAAATTTAACTAAAATACATCACATTTCTCAAACACACATTCTTTAGCTTATACAACATTGAAAATGCATTAAGGCGCATATATATGTACCCACTGTTGTAATTTGTACTATGTATAAGATTTTGTATGTAATGTAACGCAAAAATCAATACGACGCGCGCTGGCAGCCATTACAAATTCTCATTGAATTTGACATTCATTATAGTCCATAGACTAGACCAGTAGCGTTACCCATAGATAGACCCTAATTTATATGGCACACTTTTCGATTAGTCGATTGTTTTTTTTATATCGTAGTATTACCAAAGGCGATGTTAATCGTGTATCCGAACGTATTATTGAACGAAATGACATCATTCTGTACTGAAATATTTGGGCTGGCAGTCCAATAAATAATCTGTCATATTCGGAATTGAATGACTTTCTTGTAGATTCGTAATTTTTACTTAATCCAACGTTACATTTAATAAAATGGCCAAAAAGACCTACGACTTGCTGTTTAAATTACTCCTCATCGGCGACTCCGGCGTGGGAAAGACCTGCATATTGTTCAGATTTTCAGATAATCACTTCACAACTACATTTATATCAACCATCGGTAGGAGCCACCTTTGTATTTTTATGATTTCATATCTTTAATTCGGATTTTGGAATGAAGAAGTTACGTCAAATATATTAATTATGTTTACGTGCAGTTATTGTAAAATATGACTTGTTTGTGACAATTGGTACCCAAAACTCTAACAAAAGTGTTATTTTTAGGGATCGACTTCAAAATAAAAACAGTGGAACTACGCGGCAAGAAGATCAAGCTGCAGATATGGGACACGGCGGGCCAGGAGCGCTTCCACACGATCACCACGTCGTACTACCGCGGCGCGATGGGCATCATGCTCGTATACGACATTACCAACGAGAAAACATTTGACGACATCGTCAAGTGGTTACGAAATATAGACGAGGTTCGTATCCACAACTTAAATATACTATCCTAGAATGTATACCCATCCTCTTTCCTCTGAAATATTCTAGGTTGTAAGTTGTTAATCCTGCAATGACTTTAGAAAAGTCTTAGACAAATTTAAATATTGGTAGGTCTTAAAAATATATATAACAATATTTTTAGAGATAAAAGCTTCCACTCCAGCCCAATATCATCTCACATTTACAATGCCATTGGTGGGGCTAGACAATTTACATCTGCCTACACACTCAATGATGAATTTGGCATTACTCATGCTACCGCACATACTTTATGTACATTTAAATAACAAGGAAAATAGCTATATTATTTTTGTTAAATACAAACATAAATTGGTTGGATTTGATAATTTTGTTCTAGAATAATATCATTAAACATATGTATAGTTTAAAAGTTGGAAATCAACATACACTTTTTATAGCTATATCATTATAATTGTAAAATCTTAAATTAATGTAAATCCTAAACATTTTATGTGTGAATATCAACCGGTTTTAGAAATATTGTGCAAAAGTTCCATTAGCATAGATAAAAATACAATCAAACTTAATAACAAAACATACTGTCACAGCTGTATGTTCAATGGGTGGTCAGAGGTACTATAAGGTAATACTTATTGCACAATAACCAGGGAAAAAAATCTAATGATACTGTTATGCTGTAAGACCATTGTATAGGCAATGAGCCCATGATTCTTAAACATAAGTAGAAGCCTTAATATCCAATGCAGTTGGTTGGGACTATAACAAATAAATATTGTGATAGTTTAACAATCTTATTTCCATCTCATAATATTGAGCGCTCATTTAATTTAGAATAAGGCACTCCCCTAAACAATAGAAAATTTAACAATTTTTTTTAATACAATATATTATGATTTTACCTCTTACCTCTGTGCCAGTAACCCTATAATATGTTCAAGAACCTTGAATTTATTATATATAATCAAAGTATTTTTTATAGAAACATAGTATGAATGATACAAATATATATGTTATTTAATTAAACATTTCTAAAAATATACTGGAGGAAATGAAAACCAGTAGTAATAGCGAGATCGAGTATTATCAGTGGTCTCAACTGCCTGCCTGATTACATATAATATAAAATTATACTATAGTATATTTGGATAACATGGCCATACACTATTATAGTACCAAGTATAGACAATATGTTATGCATTGTTTATGGCAACACAAAAGATGTTTAACAATGAAATAAATCATAAGGGCTACTTGATAGTGTACCTATATGTTATCAGACTGACACATAGTATTGATTTATTGTGATTCACAATCATCATACAAATAATATTTCTTTGAACTAGTGTGTATTTTATGCACCATTTCCTTAACTTGATAGATAAACAAGACAAGTGGGTCATCAAACCACTCGTATACCTTGTCAAATTGTGTGGAGCACGGTCCAATGCACCAAAAACTAGTGCCTAGTTAATAATTTTGAAACAAGTATGTTTGCAGTGAAAACAGTATACCCTTCTGGTTGAGCAACAGTATTCATTCTATTAGTAGGCAGATTAAATTGTGCCACTAATACATATACAATTTTACAGAGAATGTACTAAAATTGTAGTGTATCATGCAGTTTAATTGTAAAAGTGTGTGGTTATTATGTTGTTACTATTCTAGCACGCGAATGAAGATGTGGAGAAGATGATCCTAGGGAACAAATGCGACATGGAAGAGAAGCGGGTCGTCAGCAAGGAGCGCGGGGAGGCGGTGAGTGTATACTGAAATAGCGTAATTCTTTTATACAGAAATAAGTTTGATTAAAATTTATAAAGCTCTTTTGTTTCTGCCTGGCAAAGGCATTTTTACCATATTTTTTACCATAATGTAGGATGGAAAATTATATACATACATACATACATAACATCACGCATTTATCCCCGAAGGGGTTTGCAGAGGCGCAACTAGGGCACCCACTTTTCGCCAAGTATGTTCCGTCCCATGATGTGATAGGGGGCGAGCCTATCGCCATATCGGGCACAAATTCCAGACTCCGGGCTGATACTGAGCAGAAAAACCCAAATATCACTGCACGACCCGGGATTCGAACCCAGGACCTCAGAGCGCTATTGTACCGGACATGCAATACAACTACGCCACCGAGGCAGTCAATTATATATACCTTACAAATACCTAAGGCATGAAGGAATCCCGAATATATTTTTCCATTAATCTAGATATAATTAGCAAAAAACCTAAACATAAGCTCCATTAGTCAAGAGAGCGTTCCCTTGACGCGCGAACGAAACCGCGGCCTCGGTCTCTGCATTCTGTTTACAATAACGGATAAAAAATCAGCACAAACACTACAATTACTGTCGAATTTTGTTACGATGAGGTCATTTGAGTAGTAGATTGTGACCTTATATTTAGCAGCATGTTTACTACACAATTCTAAATGACTTGATAGTTTAGTCGCCATTTTTTCTATATTTATACTGACTGTAGTTAAATGACGAGACGAGCATGTTGCTCGCCTGATGATAAACGATACGATCGTCGATAAACTGTAGCAACACCAATGACGTTTTACAAATAGACGCGTCATACACTAACAAAATGGCACATAAAAACGGCGCACTATTTGCTATATTCACGTACTGGACATACAATTACAAATTGGCTCAAAGAAAGAATAAAAAGATTCACCATACATTTGTTAGAAAAGGATATATATACATCGACAGTTACGTAACAATGTTAATCCGCACGCTCATTGGCCGTTACGTCGGGCAATTACTTACTTTCGTCCATTACCTTACTTTCGTCTTGCCACTATTGAGCTCGGACAACGTATCTATGTAATAAAAACATCTTAGAGCAACACCATATAGAACATTAAATTACAATTATTTATATGGTTATCTATATTCTGTAATAGTCTTGGTTTGAATACTTGTATGTTTTAACCAAACATACAACCAAACCCACTGCCCCCTTCTTATGACCGACTCACTGGCCGCTGTGCCATTTCTTACATGAAAGAAAGCTTATAGTGAAAAGTTCATGAAATATCTATTGACAAATATCGTACGAATTCACACGCGTAGTAACCGCGCGCTATGTGCTCGCTGCTGGTACTCGAATGTGTTAATATAAAGTGAAAACAGTATTAATTATCGTCCACACACATTACACACGTACCCACTGACTCACTGGCGCTGTGTGCGTGTCGGTGCCCGCCGCGCGGGGATACCGAGCCGCTGTTCTTTTGTGTGATAATGTTCTGCACATCGAGAATGTTTATCCTCTCAGTTTGTAGATAAGTACTTATAGTTACATGCCACTGTATATACACAATGGCTGCCTATAAGACGCGCGTGGATTGATGAGAGCATGCGGTATGAGAAGTGTATCATCAAACATGACAGATATCCTTAAAGCATTCTACGCTGGTACTCTGGTGACGGACGTGTTTTTGTGATCATTATGAAATATGGCAATGATTCATTGTGCTGACAGCAGCGGATTCTTGAACGGATGCGCGCAGCGCGTTATCGTAGGATTTCACCGAGGGGCATGTTTAATTAAATAACGGAAGTAAACCATGATACCTAAGTTCTGAAAAATAATTTTGGCTGTCCCTTCTCGACTGGGGGAAGTTTTGCACCCTTTTAAGAAAAAAATATTAGTTTCTGTTACAGTTATTACTTTATCTGTTAACTAGTACTATAACTGAGATCAGTTTGTGTTCCATTTGCGCAAGTAGCCGTCCGTCTGGCACGATCGTGACAGACAACAATAATTCTTACTTCCAATTTGTTAAACTTCACAGTAATTTTATTTTCGCAGTAGAATTAATCACTCGTCGACTCGTAGGTATAAACGTCGCACTCTAATAAAATAGCAACGGTATATAGTTTTTTGTTACGCTAACGTTATTTGACTATATGTATGGCTATGTGTTTGGCTATATCTATGTATTAAGAACACATGCTGCCTTGGTGGCGAAGTTGTATTACGGTACGACTGCAGAGCTAACGTCTCGGGTTCGGTCTTCGCGATAGGCAAAGCGATATTGGGTTTTCTACCCAAGCCCGGAGTTTAGAATTTGGGCTCGCTGTGGCAATAATCTGACCCCTTCTCACATCTTGGGACGGAATACACTCGGCGGAAAATTCAGTTGCGCATCTGCATACGCTTTCGGGGATAAATGGCATGAATGAGCGTATGTATATGTATGAAGATCATTCGAACGTGTTTTATCTAATTGTTTATTGGAATCAAAACATAGTCACTTATAATTAAGTATATTTTTAACTAAATATAATATATTCTATGTACTATTTAGCTCTGTATTTCATTGTTCCACAGCCCAACTACTGGACATAGGCATCCTTTATGACCAAAATGCGTTCCCCGTTAAAAGGAGCGTTAAAGTTAACAATGAAATCCTATAAAGCAGCTTTAAATAACTGATTCAATAATTACTTCGGTTCCGAATATCGCTCGAACTTAACATTGCTTGAGTATAAAAAACACAGACAAAAAAATCTCTCGTCTTCCAAGGGTGCGTCTGGTCACGGTGCGATTTTTCTCGGGTGGGGATTTCAGTCAAGGTAATTCCTGCAGAAGACAATAAGCTCTAGTGTGTGTTGGGTGTTTACAGATCGCCCGCGAGCACGGCATCCGGTTCATGGAGACGTCCGCAAAGGCCAACATCAACATCGACCGCGCGTTCTCGGAGCTGGCCGAGGCCATCCTGGACAAGACGGCGGGGCGCGAGGCGGACGCGGACCACTCGCGCATCGCGGTGGAGCGCCGCCCGTCCCGCGCGCCGCCCGCCCGCGCCTGCTGCACGTAAGCGAGCCCCCCGCCCCGCGCACCCCGCCGCCCGCACCCACGCCGCTCAGCGCGCTCGTCACTCGCCGCGGACTCGAGGGGCAACCGTGGGATCAAATCGATTTATATTTCCAATCAGATGACATGTTTGACATCGCGTTTTGTAATTTACTTTAAGCACGAGTCATTTAGGTTAAGAGTAAAGTTGCTGCGCTTCGCACCGGTGTTGTAGCGCGCGGACGTTCTGTCACTTTTCTATCTTCTGTCGATATGTTGGCGAGCTCGTAGTCTAGGTGACTATACTGTGCCCTGTAACCTTAGTCTCAAACTTGTTCTTGTGTTACGCTTCATCGTCGTTGTAAATGTTTAGATTATGGAGTGTCGTTAGAAAATATAAACTCGACTTAGGAGGCGGGCGGTGGAGAATTATATATTGTCTATTAGTTTTAGCGGATGTGTCTCAACTTAAATTATTGTACCGTTATGTTTAACGCACACACAATGATAAGCAGACCACGCCGTCTAAACATTCATACAATCTGCCGTCTAGAGATTCTCCACGAGGTTATCGTGTGGAATATTTGGGACTGGAACGTGGGCGGCACCCACGACGTGCTCGCACTACGTGATAAAATAAGTCTATAAGAGGCTGTATGAATATTTAGACTGCGCCAGTACTGCACCGTAGGGGAGCCAGGCTCGGCTGCACCACTTCAGTACTCACAATGAGTAAATTAGAAACGAGGCAGGTGTCGGAATACGGCTTATACGAGGGCGGAATAGACCAACTTTAGAGAGCAATACCAACTGTTCACTAGCAATACAATACAATATTTGATATCCATAGTTCATAAATTATAATTCCATTTTTATATACAGACGCAACAATTATCACCACAAGGACATGTTTTTTTTTTTTAAATAATAGGAAATAATATTTTAAAATATTGGTGTTGTAGCCATGGAAATTCTGATAATACTGATCTATCGAGCGATGGTAATAACTGTTAAATATCCACTAAAAATGTTTTGTACCGATGTTCTCCTAATTATAGAACCTGTACGCACTACAACAAAGTAAAAATTTAAATAATGCGTTTTCGCTTGTAGTGATGAATGTTGCTGTTCATCGCGTAAGTTAACTGTAGGGAAGTGTCGAATAAACACTGTTGTCCGCAATAATAAAGCGTTTACAAACGTGCAATACATTATGTAAGAATTTGTGAACGATTGAGAGATTTATATTAAGGCTTACGTCCCACTTCGACCGGTCCAGACTTTGGAATTCTACATATTAATGTTCATGTGACGGCTCAATAGTCAATACACAAAATTAGCCGAGTACATCAGTTTAAAAAAAAGAACTCTGGACTAATTGCTCGTTGTGGGATTGATGCCTTAGTAATGTGGCGCCATTGTGCCAGGTGAATGTAACATTTGTCCCAACTCTACTCTTTCAATGTAAGTAGTTATTTTCGTTCGCGAGACGCATGATACTCATTTGACTTTTACCCATTTCACCTTTGGAAGGCTCATCAGCGTTGTGGTGAAGCATGCCGCTTGTCGCTATGGACCATATAAAAAAGAGTACGCACGGCATATCAATTGATTGTGTCAATGTGGTGAAGCGCGCCGAGGCATGCGTCTCGCGGCGGACTTTTTAGTTCCGGTGCTTTCGCTTGTGAAGTGTCCATGCGCCGTTCAATATGCTCCTGCTGTTTCAATTATAATACCTGAGTATTTTCAGTACAACTTGTAGATAGTGTAAACATTTAACTTTTGAAAAAATGGAGTAAGTACCACACAATTAACTATTGTTATTGTAAGAAAGCTTTTCATGAAATTAGTAAAATATTTGTTAACATTGTTTACAACTAGTACTGAAAATACTGCAGTCACAATTATCTTTTTATTTAACTAGTTAATTAACTTTTAATTTTGATTCGCGATTATCGCTTCGTACGCGGCGTTGTAGCTCGTTTGTTTTGGCACGTCCCGGCGATGGCTGACAGGCGCGCAGTGTAGAAGCACTACCAGGATTCGTGACTAATAAAATGAAATAACTCAGCGCAGTCTAATGTTGTCTAGTGAATATATCATTTTGCCCCTGCATTTGGTATATGTGCTGTCTCTACCGGCGTGCGTTACATATCCGTGAGCCACACGCGCCGTGTACGCGTTTATGTTCCGCTCACATTTATACATTTTATACAGATAGCGAACCATTGTAATAGAATTAATCGTATCGTCGTGCCGAACCCGACCAATGCTTGCATAGTGACCCGCGGTGGTCATTCTGGATTGTTCCTATGTCTGTACTTAATGTTTATGTTTTAGTGTTGCCAGCCGTCACGGTAAAGCCGCTTAACGTTGGCTTTTTAGAATTTGTGCCTAACTAAATTAGACGCTGTCTGGGTCGAATGGGTTTTGTCAGACTTTTCAATGATGGACTAGTGATGCCAGGCATATGGATAATGCTAAAAATTCTGGGTACCTTTTGATCACTTGTGTCCGACTAACCCGCCTGATCAATTCGTTGACGATAACGCTGTTTGAACACGCACGACTTGATTTGATTCAATATGCCACCAGTGACTTGCGAGCACAAACTATACCGCCAGCGCCTGATATGGGCGGTCTGGTTCGGCACGACGACACCTCAATGATATAGATAATTTAAGAAATGTATTCGTGTATCGTAATGCGACGGGCGTTGGTCGAATGGATTCATATTTTATTGTACGGTGTGTCGTATGTCTCGTCGGTTTGTACCCGCTTTTATAAATAAACATCGGCATTTGTATATTATGTTCATATTAAAATACCTATCGGAAAGTGATAGTGTTTTATTACGATTATCCCTAGTTTATAATTGTAACACAATGGCATATCAATACAGATACAGGACATCGTAATGTAAACTGAAAAATGACAGTAGGTATACATCGAGTATGTATACCGCCCGTGTCTGGAGATGAACTGACTAAAGAATGGGTTAAAAATATTGATTTGAGATTTGTTTCCGCATGTTAGTTTAGTAACAAAGGAACCTATCCTCAAGGACAAACTATGTATAATCCTAAGCAGATTCTTTAAGCAGGTAGAAAACGTGTTATTTTACGGTTAAAGGATTTAAAATGGAGTGGATCCTATTGTTTCTTATATTAGTAAATAATAAGGTAATAAAACTAATCTTTGGAAGCACATCCCGTCGTTATCGGGCGCGGTGTCAGAGTGCAAATTATCGAGAGCAGTCGCTTGCCCGACGTCGCGCCGGACCCACGTCCCTCATGGCGTCCCTCAAGATTATTGCGCTGTCCGCGTTCTGCTTCCAGCTGGCGCTTCTCTCGGAACGTAAGTCTGCACCTGTTGTTTTTATAATAATACTATATCTCAACGCCTTTTGTGTCGAGAGGTAAAAATAAGCCGCTGTCGCACTGGGGCCTTATTCTGTATGTCACTGTAAACGCGTAACGTGACCATGTTGTGTTATCATCGTGAAATTTGCGTGAAATGGTATTCTGTATGCCAATTTCTATTGTCTTTAACCTGACGCGGTGCGTTACGTGCTTGTTACGTTCTGTCAAAATAACGTGTGGCATAGAGAATAAGGCCCCTGATTTGTTGTATTTGTTGGGTGTCAAATAATGTTGATTAAAGGTTGGTGATAAAAGGTTTTCGTTAGACCTTGGTGTATTATAAAACAACGCAAAATGTTATTTTTTTCTGCAGCAAGGTACGATGTGTCAGCAGTGGCATGTTGCGGTCTGCAGGATTTCATGTCCACTGTTATTACTGGACATTATATTAAGATAAATCATACAATACAATTTCTGTAGGTCACACAAACCTGTTGACAGATCACACATACTTTGCTTATTGTCGTGTTTTTTTTATCATATTAATTAGGCACCTATAGGCACTAGTTTCTAACAGCTTCTACATAATATTGTGTTTCTTATAAAGCGAGATGCTGTGTAATCCAAGGTCTGCGTCGCTGACTAGTAGATTAGTGAGATGCGTAAACTTGTAAGATATGTGCAGCGCCGTGCGTGATGGAGCTGGAGTGCGCGGAGTGCGTGCCGGAGAACATGCCGGTGGTGACGTCGCACCGCGCGGCCAACGGGTCGGTGCGCGCGCGCGCGGGCGAGGAAGCTCGCGCTGGCGTGCGCGGGCGGCAAGTTCTCGCCTACCCGCTGCACGAGTCGCTGCGCGCCGTGTGCGAGGCGGGCCGCTACCGCGTGGCGCTCGACCGCAAGCTGCGGCACCTGCTCGAGCTCGGCTGCCAGGAGAGCGTGTTCGAGGACGTGCTGCACCAGGTAACACACCACAACTGACTGCGTGCTTATCATCAATATCACAGGCATTTATATTGCAATACCGTTGTTTTACTTACATTATGAAGGTATCTAGTTAAAAGAACTAAAATTACTTTATTTTAAATTATAAAACATGTATTAATCCCGTTTGTAAAATCTTAACAAAATTATTTTACATCATGAAAGCCTTAGAAGACACAATATTATCAAAATCTTATTTCTTATATTTTATCAATACTTCAGTTCGATCCACTAAGAATGCCTTAACTAAGATAGCCTCTAATGAACATGTTTATCTCAGGTAGACCGATGTGGAGCTCCGTATCAGGGGCGAGCGTACCAGATGCGGGAGCCGATCACGGGCACGGTGCGGCACCTGGCGACCGTCTGCTACGACGAAGACCGCGCCGTGGCCATCAGGATGCACGTCACCAACGCTGCCAGGAACCACCTACAACTGCCGCCGCACGAGGACCACACCGCGCCGCTCAGCCTCCTTGGAAACTTCAACCACATGTTCGACGCGAAAACCCGCCATGACGCAGAGAAACTGTATTCAGATGACGCGAGAATGAACCGGCGGCTTCACGAGTTGTTCAAGCACGATAAATACTCGTTCGCCGCACAGAAACTCACGTCAGCCAACCTGCTCAGCAAACACTACTTCGAAGATCAGAACATGCGCGTGACCGACTTCGTGTCAAACAAAGTGGCGGTGTGGGAGTCGGTGGCGGAGGGCAACCTGCGGCACCTGCAGCGGGACGTGGCCAAGCTGCTGGAGATGGCGCGGCCGCACGAGGAGCTGGAGGTGTACGCGGGCACGCACGGCGTGCTGTCGCTGCGCACGGGCCACGCGCGGGCGGAGGTGTTCCTGCGCGCGGCGCGGCGCTTCCCCGTGCCGCGGTTCGTGTGGACGGCGGTGGTGGCGCGGGCGCGGCGCGCGGGCGTGGCGCTGGTGCTGCTCAACGACCCGTTCGTGGCGGTGAGCGAGGTGCGCGCGGCGGTGTTCTGCGACAGCGCGTGCGGCGGCGTGGCGTGGCTGCACGAGCTGCGCCGCCACCGCAACTACGAGTGCCCGCTGCAGGGCCTCGTGTTCTGCTGCCATCTGCACAACTTCACCAGCGTCGTGTCCGAGATGCCGCTCGACGAAGTGCAGGTCGACGCCGGGGTCGCCGGCATGCTCAATAATAACCTCTTTGTTTAGAACTATTTTACTAAAATACGGACTCCTTATCGGGTTCACCTATTAAAATATCAATGTCGCGAAAGAAATGTCGTTATCGCAAGCTTTTTCTGTTCAAGAAAATTAAGTATTGAAATACTTACAATATAATATCAACAGTTTGTTCAATAAAAGAAACAATATTATATTTTTAAAAGAACTTTATTAAAAAAAATTATAATGTATTTGAATTACCAAAACCTATTCTTCAATCCTTCTCAGCAATGGCTGTCAAATGTCTATCTATTTCGCTCTCGGGTAGCACTCTGTAAAAACAAACTCTAGTTGGAATATAATATATAATATACACATCCTTAAATATTATAAAACAAAGTCCCCACCGCGCCTGTCTGTTTAAACGCTATTAACTCAAAAATTCCGAACGCATTTTGATGAAATTTGGTATGACGGAGATCTTGGGAAGGGGATAGGCTACCTTAAATATGCCAGAAAAACTCCTTCACGCGCATAAAAGTTTACAAGTATAACCTTTTTTATAGTATTCGAACATATAAGTGGAACATTAAAACACAAAAAAAACAACTGCACTCAATATAAATTGCTACAATAAAGTATGGATAATGATACCTGAACTGTGGGTTGTCCTTGGTGACAATGCCCACTTCAATCTCAGCGGACTTGAAGTCGACGGAGAGCACCTGCGAGAGGCAGCAGATGGCGAGCTGTACAGCCTCGTCGGCGGAGAGGTCGGCGCGCTTCTTCAACTTCTTTTCGAGATAGGCGCTGGCATCCGTGGCCTTCGCGCCGGCCGCCACCGCCTTGTATGAGCAGTAATAGCCTGACGGATCCGTCTTGTACACGGCTGGCCCGGTCTCCTCGTCGTACGCGATCAGCATCATGCTGCAGCCCAGCGGACGCATCTCCGCGTTCTGCGTGTACACCTGTAGAGTTCCGATGAAAACATTACCTTTTATTAGTAAAATAAGAATGAAATAATTTTAAAATAAAACACATGGAAACCAGAACACACCTGCGAGATATCGGCAATGCGGCGACATAAGATGTGCACGGGTATCTCGCACCCATACTTGTATTGCCAGTTAGCCGCTTCGTAGCGTGCTCGCTGCACCTGCGACCGACTGTCCGCTGCAAACAGTTCATTTATACTCTTAACATTTTTAATCTAATCTTGTTCAAGTGATGTTATGAGGTATCTGTTCTCCAGGATGTGTGCTTGCTACATTGTAATGCTTACCGATCATGCCAGTCATTACACAGCCAATGTTGTTTGTAAGGTGGAACAGATGTGTGACAGAGGCGGGATCGAGCAATCGGTCGGGCACCTTGCGCTGCGCCGCAACCACAGCCGCGTCCGTGCCACGCAGCGCCACCGATGTGAGCCCGCCTTGGTTTATTGCCTTCAAGGCATATTCTACAGAACACAATAATATTATAATGCCTGTTTGCTAATGATCTGAGGCCCAAAGACTGGAATAGTATAATATATCAAATAGTTCAACAGTGGTTATAGTCCATTTGTTATAATAGAATGATGAGCCTAGGTTCTCCTTGAACCTAGCCAGGTTAGAAACATGACTACATGGACAGATGGGTGTGTGTGTGGCTACATCCTCAACCAATAAAGTTGCATAAAATCATAAAAAAAATAAAAACATTAATTGAAAAAATGTAGTTAGTTCTCCATACACATAACCATAACACAGGAGCTGTGTTATATTGGAAATACAAAATGTTTTTGAAAATGTGAGGTTTTTTTGAAGTAAGCACAGCAACTGTTCAATGGACTTGGTACAACATTTGTCAAGCACATAGACCATGTTTTAAAACATATAGTTTTAATGTTGGTAATTTACTTCCATGGGAATAATTTGATCTTTTAATGTAAATGGTGCTGGCGTCATTTAGATTGTTCCAGTGGTTTACGAGTTTTTATAGCAGGACAAGTGCTTCTATACTACCTACCTAGTATTTAAAATGTGAATGTTTGTAAAGATTTTGAATGTTTTGTTAGAGGCAAATGCAAAAACGCTTAAATAGATTTGGATAAGGTTTGGTTCACAGATAGACCAAGTCTAGAATTAACACAGGCTGCTATCTATCCTAGAAAACTGCACAGTGGAACTTTAATACTAGGAAAGGTATCAAGCAAGGGTGGCCACGAAAACATCTACCAATAAGCTAAGCGGCAAGATTCGCAAACATAGCCTATACTTGCATGACTACACACTTTTATACTTCTATGAAGTTACTCTATATATTGAGAAATTGAAAGTGTTATTCAAGTTGATTACTAATAATGTTTACTCTGAGTGATATTAAATTAAGTTACATATAAAATACAGTGTAATTAGTATCTAAGAATCTTTTAATTTTATTTCATACCGTTGGTTGCCAACTGCACTGAGTCGAAACTCGAAACTTTAAAATTACTCACCGACTTGGTATAGTCTGCCCTCAGGGGAGAATATAGTAATATGCCTATCAAATCCAGCGCTGCTTTCCCGTGCCATTATTATATTTTTTAAGTTAAAAAACTAAAACACAATGCGAATCCTCCACAAGTTTGACAATTTGACAGCCGCAAATGTATATTGTCATAGACAAGAAATATTTCAATTTTCAAATCTCATCAGCGCGTTTTCATTTGCTAATAATATTATGGTGTTTTTTTTTATAATTTCGATTAGATGTTAATGTTTTTTTTATTTATAAACATGCTAATATTCACATTATATAAAATTTCTCGACATATTCTTATCGTTAAGTGGTTTATAACAACAATACATACTGAAATATTATTTTTATTATACTTTATTATTTAAGTGGCATATGCTTTAAGGCGATTCATTTTACCTTTTAATTGGCTTTATTAAGTCTAGTTAGTGATTAGTTCTCGCAGTTGAAAGAAAAACGTAAAAATAATTAATAATCATGGATATTTCGGCCTTTAAAATTTAATTACGAAATTTAATATGACGAAATTTTAAAGGCCGAAATATCCATGATTATTAATTATTTTTACGTTTTTTTTTCAACTGCGAGAACTAATCACTAACTAGACGTGAATTTAAATTCTTTACTTGCCAATACTTGTTTAGTTACCCAGATTAAAGGTGAAACAAAATGTATGAAAATGGACCTTGAGGTATCGCCTTACCCCCTTATTCATAAACGTTTTTTATCTAAGGACGGAGTAAAGCTGTGATAACAAGCCTGTTTCTCAGTGCCCAACGGCACTAAAAAATGGACATAGGGCCGTTGTGATTGGTTATTATTGTTGTATTTCAATATTAGCCAATCACAACGACCCTACGTCTACGCACTGCGAAGACTGCCATGCCGTCAGCACTGTGAAACAGACTTGTTATCACAGCCTTACTCGATCGTTCGATAAAAAACGTCTATGAATAAGGGGGTTAATGTATAACATTCTTCTCTTATACTGAGGCATAATAAGTATTTTTAACCATAGTTTTAAATCTTGTACTACAATAGGTAACTAGAACAGACTTTAATCTTGCATAGATTTGTCTATGGTTTGTAAGACTCATGACCTGGCAGCATGGCCTTAAACCTTAGCACGTTTCCAACGGCAAAAATTTAAAAAATCTATGCTTTGAAGTTGACTTTTGTTATCATTTTGTCTATGATCAGTTGTTGATAGGGAGGCGCGGGTGAAGGTTGTGCAATTTTGAATTTGAGTTCGGTTTATTTTATGATCTCGTTTGTTTCAACCCTTTTAATTTTGAAATAAACCATTAGTATTTTGCTAATTAATTGCCAATAGCAAGAAGTCTGTTTAGTTGTAATTAGATAGCGCCAAATTTTTTGTTATCAACATGCAAGAAACCGTTACAAACACCAGCGAAAGAAAATCATTGTTTTCGTCGTTCCTCGAGGTCCTGGAGGCTCGAGAGAAACAGGCACAGGTCGACAGACAACTCCAGGAGGAGAAGTATCTCAGGAGAACACAGAGGATATACGATTTCCATGGTAAATACAACTCTAAAATGCCGCCAATTTTTTTCGAAATGTTCAACGTTTTTTTATTTTTTTATACTTTGCAGACTATTTATCGTACTTGATACTATTGGTGAAAAATCTTTTATAGTCAGAATACATATTTCCTACTCTATAAGTTATAATTGAAAATATTCCCTATTTATTTATTTTACTCATTTTTTAAAAAACAACTTGTTTAAACTCGCTAAATTTTATTGAATGAGACACCTATTACCCGTTATTTGATTATCTACTTCCTGAATATACACTTTGTATAAGTAATTTAAATATATCCACAAAAAAATATACCAATTTAAAGATCATAATAATCCAAATTGAATCTGGTGACAATATTATATGGATAATATATTCATCTTTGTTGGTATTTTAGTAGAAGATTTAAAAATACTTTCCTGTTAATAAAACAGCCATAACAAGAGCTTTGCACTGGAAACAATTTTAGCCTCTACAGATTTAGTGTAGTTTTCAACTGTCTCCCCAGATTGTCCAAGTTTCATCACCAATACCATTTTTACCAGTGTAGTAAAACCTATATTGAAGCAACAATTTTTTTTTGGCCCAATAGCTTGGATACTTCACGGCCAGTCTTTTTTAATTTCATAAATCACGAATTAAAGTAATTTAGAAAAATATTCCCCACAAAATTTTTGATCTTCACACTTGAGCAAAGACCTTGCTATAACATGTACCTATGGTTTTTTATTCCCCTATTCTAATTGATATTCCATTATTGTATAAATATATGTAATAAAAAACTAACAACTTCAGGTATAAAAAATGTCTAAAGTACAAGTTTACTGTTTTTTTATCTGGCTAATTTTATTTTAAAGCAATAGTTCTGACGGCATAGAATTGTTCTGAAACAAAAAAAATATATATTTTTTTTATTTGAAAAGAATTATGTTATTACATTGTCTGCAGTAAGTTTTATAAACTATATTTGTTGAAAATTCATCAAATCACAGCAAAAACAATATTAATAATGTTGTTTTGTAAAGTTCAAGCACATTTTATTGTTTCTCAATTATCTTATTTAGTAACATTTATCAGTACTATATATCATAATAATATTGATAGTATTATAATATCACTAACAAAGCACTTGAATGGAGCTTGTTTATCTGTCATTAAAAAGATAATTACACATTGTTTTTACAAATTCAAAACACCCAAATAAGATTACATTGTTAGACATAAACAATGGAGATTAATAATGGTGATTAAGGCTAATAGAACTTAACATGTTGGTACTTGCCCCCTCCCAACTGCACCGTCAAGAGAAGGGTATTGAAATGATATATTTGGCACAATTGGCCATTATTACTTATAACATGTCTGAGGACATTCGATGCCTGGGATGAAGTGCATCAATTGTGTACTTTTAATTATTAAAGATTTATTTTATCTATCCAAAAACATGTCCAAGGGAAACAATGACTTAACTGCAAGTTGCATTATTTAAGTATATTTTGTCATTGACAAAAGCAATGTTTTTGCATGATTTTCTCACAGAATTAATTTATATTACTTATTTCTTGTTAACACAATCTGCATAATATTAAGTTCTTTTTCAGGATGCCTTTTTTTTAATGACCAAACTCTGTGTAGATTAAACATAAGAGGCAACTACTTATGTTACTACTCAAGCACACCACAGTAACCACGATTTTACTTGTGATACATATTTCAATTTCTTTGCTCCTGGAATATTTTGTCTCTCCTGGAATTAAAATCCTTGTAAACAAGTTTTTGCATGTTCACAAGCAATTTTGATTAACACAATATGTATTTAGGAAGCTAACCCCCGAACTAGTGTTTTGGGCGCCCACACAGTACTGTTGCAATACTGCTTCGTTATTTTGTAGCGCTGATGTATGGTGCAGTAAGATGTATCGGCTTGTCAGCTAGGGAAGAGCAATTGTTAAGAGTAATCGGGGGTTTTGTGCAGAACGTCAGCGGCGTGAGGCGGTGGAACTGCGGCGCTGCCTAGACTACGTGTCGCAGCACGCGCACGTGCTGGAGACGAGTCCTGCGCGGCGCGGGCGCGGGGACTAGCGACGTGCCGCTCAGCGCCTCGCTCGTGCGCCAGGCGGCCGCGCTGCAGCGCTGCATGGCGCAGTGCGTCGCCAACGCATCGCGCATCAGGCATCTCCTCGCCGCCACGCATCGCCCGCAGATGGACACCATGCTCGCCAAGATGGTGAGTACATACACTATAGCTCATAGCACATGAGTAGGCGTATTAAGTACCAAAAATGTATACCTACTTCCATGTTCATAATGAAGGTTCAGTTAATCTCGTGCTTTAGAAATGTATGTAAATATGTACCAATTTGTAGGTAAGTAGGTACTTGGCATTCATGCAAATGGTCCTGTGACATATCTCGAAAAGAAAACGATAATGGTTTACAAAACGAAATATATATAATAACAGGCGTTTGAGTTCCACATCTTCGTCATAGATACCAAATACTCATCAACGTAAGTACGTACGTAAGGACTTGGAGATCCCGGCTGTACTGTGAGTGTTATGAAATCATACTATCGCGTGAAATCCGAGCACTTTACGCAGCTCGTAAATCATCGCTAGCACACGCGGTGACGCGACACAGTGCAGCGCCGCGTCGCGTGTCCGAGTGTACGCACGCCGCGCTCCACGGCCCGAGCTTACAAGTTCCAGTTCAACCCCCTGAATCATGTTATACAACGCGCTGTTCCATCCCGTCGTTGTTTATTGATTGTTTCTTTATGAAAGGATGTCGAGGGCGAGTAGTTTTAGACCAGATTTTCTTGATATCCGCAAATGTTATGAGAAATCCCACAAAATAAACACGTGTGTCTATGTTTATACATCGTATTCAAAGGTTTTGTCTAGTAATACATTTATCATACAAACCAACGAATCGTACCAGCGACCTTTCTTTCACGGCCGGTTCATTGTCCGCCGCGCCGCGAAGGTAGCCATTGTAAAGTATTAATTAGCAAGTCGTGAATGTATTTAATCCAGTTGCCAAATGTGGTGTAGTGATTTATGACTTGTACTGGTCGTGTGCTGACCGTATGCGATGTCTGACGGAACAGTTGAAGGCGAAAGTGTCGGCCGATACGTTTTATGGAGCGGAAACTGAAAGAGTTCTCGCAGCCAAAAGATACGCACCGATCGATCACGCACATTTCATACTTCACACCACCGACCACACGTTAAAAATACATATTATAATTAGAATGTTTTATGAAGAGGCAACCATTTACTTATCTATATATATATTTATCTATATATATATATATATATATATATATATAAAAATGAATCCCTATTTCCCTTGGTCACGCCATCACACGTGAACGGCTGGACCGATCACTATTTTTTTTGTTGTTGTGTTTGTTATGGTCAGGAGAAGGTTTTTATGAAAGCAAAAAATTCCGAGGAAAAATAGAAAATTTAAGAAAACTTAACGAAAATATTAATTTTATATAACTGTCAATTGTTTGAAATAACTGTCAGCGATTGACAGAATGCGCGTTGCAAATTCATCGTTAAGACGGGACAACGTCTGTCGGGTCAACTAGTCAACAATAAATAATCAATTCTTTAACTGATTCATGTTATAATATTTTTTTATTGTGTGGAATAATTTGAGAGTATAGATTCTAGATATGATCGGTACCTACGCATTAAAACGTTGATATTTAAACACACCATCATAATAAAAAATACATAACATTCATAATATGATTACAACTCATACAATTTGTGCTGAAACATTCACGAGGTCAATAATGTATGCTGACTATAAGCGTGTGTCCGGAAATCCCGCGTGTTGTCAACAACACGTGCACTAACTGTAAGGTTGGATGCGTGGACGTGTAACACGCGCTAATGAGAGACCGCAGCCGATCCCGCACCGCCCCGGACGAACCTGCGTCAATCGTACTCACAAATTGAGTTACCGTGTGCTCAGTAGTGTGCCCAGCTCACAGCTGACCGCGCTTTGTTCCCGTGAGCTACTTTATTAGCTCGCTTGTTGTGCCTAGGGCTTGTTTACCACACGCGCCACGTGCTCTGTTTCAGCGTAAATCCTGTTACTCATACTGCATCGGAGCTTCGGGGAAATTTGCATTTACGGCAAAACTCATTTAACTGATAAATGCGGTGAATTTGCTAATTTCGCGTTAAATGTTTGCATATCTCCTTATTTGATATTTCGTGGAAAACTAATATAATTGCACATCCATAATATACTTCGCGTCAGTATCCTTGATTACAGAACTTATTCTCGTCCTGTTATCAATTAAATTAGCCAGTTCCCATAAAACACGTCAATTCCAATTTCGGGCAACTCATTCGAAGCATTAAAAATAAAAACCTTTACTATTAAATCCAGCCACGATTAAACTGTGGGCAGGTATTTTAGTAGGTTTAATAATATGATAACGGATAAGGTATTAATAGTAGGTATGCAAATATCATTATTGACACAGTTGAATCGTATGAGTATTTTACCTGGGTTAATATTGCGGCTCTGATGTACTGTCTATGTTTACTTATTCGTCAATTTCTTCTAGAAGATTAGATTCCTTGTAATTGATCAATCCCTCGCAAAATCAATAAATGGATCACTGGACGGGTTTGAATATTTTCAATCATATACAAATAATGAATATTAGGATTATTTTCATCACTTATATTGGGAAACTGTTTTCAGTTGCTAATAGTTTGCACTTTTAATAGTTGTTTAGTAATTTCGTGAAATATAATATCTTACATGGGTGTTTATAATAAGTCCTTTTTATGAGAATGAGAGACGGTTAAGTCTTAAATACGCATCGGTTGTGTGCGTGAATATTGTTGTGAATGCATTGCATTGAGCGTGGCAAAGCGCCCGCAGCCGCATCACGTCACACCGCTACACCGCCAGCCGCCACAGGCACCGTCTCCCGGCCTTTGTCTCCGCACAATCATGTGAAATTCATTCGCCGCTGTGTGCATTGCAATTAACGCGGTCTCACTGAGCAGCGAGCACTCCGACGTGTGTCGTCATCGCATTTTATTTAGTTGTTTCACACGCATGTCGTTGCATATAGAGTCTAGACACTTTATGAAATATAGTGGGAATTGGGACATATACTTGTGACATTAAATTTCGAGGCGAGTCTCATAGCAAGCGCCATACTAGGGCACAACGCTCGTCACTCTATAACATTGCTAGTAGGTTTCAAAATTTCGATTGATTTCACCGATTGAAATGTTTATTCGTAAAAGCTCCAAGAAAGCTTAGTCAGAAACTAGTAAGGTCGGGACTGTGGGAAGTTAAATACACCTTAAATACTGTATCAAAGAAGTTGAAGCAAGGCTAGCACAGATGAGTATGAATTTTAAAGAAGTTGATGTCCAAAAGCTGTAAGAGCGCCCGCCGCACCGCCTTTTGAATAATAAAAGTCGACGAGGCGACAGAACGGCGGTGCTTCGTGCATGCTTGATGAGGTACTCACTGAAGGTCTCATCTTTAACTAGATATCTTTGATGCCTTCGTTGGTCTCATGATAGTAAGCTGGGAATATTTTCCATATAGAGCTTGCAAATGTTGTGCAAGGTTTTAGAAAATACGGTTGAATTGGCCGTGGTCATCGAAACCAAAGAACGAATTAAATATAACGGCTTGAGAAAAAAATAATTTGGAAGCTAGCCTGATATCATTCTGTTAGCCGGTCGTAAACCTGAGCGAGCTTGATATTTAAAAAAAAAACAAGTATGTCCATTGATACCCCTTTAGCGAAGAAGGAGGAGGATGATGGTTTGATGTCTTCCATTGGAGTCAGCATTGTTAGTTTCATCTGAAATCTTATTCTAGTTCCATGCCAAGCAACATATTTGTCAACATTTCAAAACCTTTTCTATGACGAAGTCAGAAAGTTTAAAACCCAACGTCGGCATTTAAATACGTCAAAGAGATAATTACGATAAATTCCATTGTCATTGTTCGGAGTCATTAATCACACGAAAGACAATTTAAACCCCACGTTGACCCAATTCGACAGCAATCAGACAGGCGAGGGTCGCGCGCGGATATTGTGATAGCTGATAAGATACGCCGATAACGCAATCAATCGAACGCGTGCTACACTTGCACAATAAAACTAGTCTTAACACAGATAGACACGTGGATTTAATACCCGTTAGGTGCTGTGTGAGCTCTGGTATGGAGGATGATAGCTCTCAAGCTGTAGCAATGCTAGGTCTTCGGCAGACATCTTCATGGTTAAGGTCGTGTTAGTGAATAGCAAGTATGTACGGAAAAGACCATCTGAGCAGGTACCAGCGATGTCTCTTACTGTCGCTTAGCTAAAGTCTAGGACAGGACTAACCCCCTTATTCATAGACGTTTTTATCGAACGATCGAGTAAGGCTGTGATAACAAGTCTGTTTCTCAGTGCTGACAGCATGGCAGTCTTCGCAGTGCGTAGACGTAGGGCCGTTGGGATTGGCTAATATTGAAATACAACAATAATAACCAATCACAACGGCTCCTATATTCTTAATTCTCAGTGCCGTTGGGCACTGAGAAACAGGCTTGTTATCACAGCTTTACTCCGTCCTTAGATAAAAAACGTTTATGAATAAGGGGGTAAGTGTTAGAAGAACATTGTTGTACCTTTTTGCTGGACATGGTTAAATTTAAAATTTAACTGATGTTTGGTAGTGCGTTGTTTCGTAGTGCCGTACTTAAGTATAAATTCTTTCTTAATCTTTATCGGTTTTATTATAGACAAGTATAGCGGTATAATCTCGGAATCAATGTATATGTAATATTGAGTTTATAAATCGGGTTCATTGTAGTCGTTAAACGCAATAAACTTCAGTAGATTTAACCCACATACGTCATACGTGTCGCGACGCGTCAACCCGCTTTCTGTCGGGTTACATATTACCTTTAGTGTTTAAGTTTTGTGCGTTAATATTCCAATGTTACCTCTCGACTAATGTTGAGTTTGGTTAACTCAAAACTATAATGTTTGAACATGCTCTTAGTGGCAAAGCAAATAATGAAGAATGTATGGCATATTGACTTTAATTTTGCTATATACACTACAAACATATACTATGGATTCTTTTTTTAAACCAGAATCGTCTAATTGCCTCACGGTGGCAAGTCAAGTGGCCGTGTGCATTGTATTCGGAAATAATGTACGGATTGGTGCAACACATTGTATTCAAACGTCTTGCAGCGATTATGCGATAGGAAGGCGAACCACAATCGGCACAACAGGACCATCTCCTTGTATTGTCCCATCAGTGCGCTATATTGTCAGCGTAGCGAGGCGGTCACATGCGAGCGTGCTTAGCTATGATTGCGGCTTGTGGCAGCCGACGCGTGGATATCTGTTGGCAATATTAGTTGTGTATACGATTAGGAATTACGCTGATTTTCGACTTTAGATTTATTTCGAGAGTCTACTGAAGTTGCAACGAATTAGAGAGACTATACGTTTTATGGCAAGCAGGGACTTAGTTGATGCACGCTCGATGCGTGAAGCTTATCGTCCAAAGTTATATTGGCTATTTGATTCCCGTGTTGAAAAAAATACTTTTATGCATTTCAGTATAAGAAAATTTACACACTATGTGGTCTAGTAAAAAATATTGTTTGCTATACATACTTTAGAGGAGACACTAGCTGTATAGGTAATCTATACAGGTACAATGAGTTAAAATATGACTACGTATAAGGAAAGGTCAATATTTTAACTCATTATAATGTAATTGTTGATTATAATTTGGGTTTGCTTCTCACGCTGTTTCCATGATAAATGAAAATGACCGCACTAAAAGGTTGTTGATGTTATTCTGAATTACTTGTCATACAACGTATTGTATGTCATTTATAAAAACAAATAATAACCTTATATGTAATACCAAACGAAGAAACGAATTTCCGTTGGGAAATAACAATATCTTCTTAGTTCTCGTACGTCGTCGCTTGGATTCTTCCATATTAGTGTGGAATTTTCGTAATCTATCCTGTCCTGAGTTTATTGCTTGGAATTAAGCGAACGTCCGTAGATCGGAAATATCTGGTGTAGTCAGTTCAGTTTATAATATCCGGTGTAACCGCGGTGTAACGGCCCTCGATATCAAAACATTTAAATATTAATACTACATGCAGTGGACAAGCAACTTATTATAAATCTTCTATATATTATGTTGATGCTACTCTCGGGTCGCGAATATTCACAGGGTACACGCTTCCGAGGTCGCTGCTTCATTTTATGTACGTTCATTTTTAGGTTTCCATGAGTGATTTTATTATGTACTTAAATAAAAAATATACTTATTACGAAGACTAACGTCTCTTTTCAATAAACTCAATCTTTGTCTTCGATCCTATCCCGAGAAAATTAAAATTGGAATGGTTACTTTTAAGACCCGTATAAATATCTCTAAGAGCCGTATTTCAATGTAGTCGGAGCGCCGCGTGGAGGCAGGGGTGCCTACAGTTTTTAATTGTAGTGACCTTCTAAATCGCGTGTGTTTATTTTGGTCGCGTTACGAGACGTTTACATGTAAACCAACTGAAATATTATAGCAATTTAACGCATAATAATATCGATGTAGGATACAAATTTAAAAAACATAGAATAATCAAGTTGTTTACCGGGTTTTATTTAAAAGTATTTCATATTCATTTAATAAGTAGAGGTGAATCTAAATTAATGGGACACCTAGAGGCAGCTGAGATTACTTCCGATTAATAATATAACTTGAGATCCCGTCGCCATATTGGGCGTTAATTTGAATCTTTTTTAGATAATAAAATGATTTGTTAGTCTCGGAAATCGCTCATTTTAATTTCCTGATTTGTGATTAAGTTAGTAACGTCTATACGTACTTAGGTATAGTAACTGGCTTTATAACTAAATACTATAATGTAGATAATCTGAGTGCATGAAAACACTGGTATAATATGTAAGGTTTTGCTCTCCAGTGTCCAGATTTCAGCAGACATTATACTTTGCCTCGGTCAGGTCACCTAGACCTCAATTTGAAAGGCTATTATTCGGTAGCGTGAACACAATAGTTTTAAAGCTCGCGCATTGTTTTTAATTGTTACTCATCCATTAAAATATTTGTTGAGGTGTTTAGTTTGGAAGCAAAATCCAGTATCTACTTACAGCACGATTTTTTAAAATTTGTATTTGTTAATTAACTAAACTCGCCGAAGGATTCACGTAAGACGACTATGGTAGGCCATGTTTATCATCTCATTCAGTTTCATCACAATATAATATGCTTCGAGAAAAAATACCAACACTTGTTTCGTTAAATCATATGTAAGTGAAAACTAGGGTATAATATGGAGATCAATCCGCCCTCAAATCGCTACGACACAGAAGTGCCTCAGTGAATCAATATGTTTCGTATCACATTGGTCTCATAGTACCGTGTCTAGCTAATTACGAACTCCAGGAAGTTACATGTAAGACGGATAACGTGATTATAATTGTTTTAAAAATATTACCACATAATGAGTAATATTAGTCTGTAGGATATAATTATCGTACCGGTAGTGGTGCGCATGCGCTTTTTGCACATAACACACAATATTCTGGTGTTGGCATTCAGCGAGAAACTGAAAAATTGCTTCCGCAACCGACTCAAGGGCCCTCGCAATTACCCACGGCGCACAAAAACATGGACATTATCTCTTTGTGCGAGTGACGAGCGCCCACGCCACGCCACGCCACACACAGTACACGCTACATACATAATACTTATCTAATGACAGCAGGGGCTCGCGTAGGACAGCGCTCGTCCTTTGTGTAACTATTTGCCGCATCATTTTTCATGTTTTTATATGTGCTAACAACAAACGACTGGCCTCCTAATTGTAAGGGCATAACATTGTTAACAACACATGGAATGCTAAAGACGTCCTTTCGGCCGAAATTTAAGCAAAGGAATAGGGACTGTAGAGAGACGAGACTCACGGCTATGTCTCCAAGGGTAGACAGAAGCGTATTTGGTGCATGGGAGTTATTACGTTTCCCTTATATTCGGTGTCCGCACGATTTCATCATAGAAAATGGCCATCCTGTTTCATTCATTCTGATTAATATATTTTCGTGAAATTATATATTATTTCCGTAATATTAATGGGGCCATATAATGTATCAGTGTTTGAAGTCGCTGGTGCTGCGGTCATCCGCCGACTGATGCGACACGTTCGCCGACATCAGTTCCGCAACAGCCCGCCATAACTCGTCACTTTATAAGTGTGTTTTATGTTTCCTCCGCGTCTCCCGCTCTTAATCAAATCACACGACAAGATAAATTCGTTATTTTTACGACATCAGGATATTACATGTTGCAATATGAAATTAATCTGATTTCTACGAAGATTTTCCGTAAATTCATCTGTGTACGGATTTAAGCTTCTTTGATGCAAGCGCGGCTTAGCACTAATAACCAGTCTGAAAATGAACTGCTTAAATACTAGTTTTGTTCGGGTCGGTAGCTTAAAAAATACGCCAAAATTTTTAATCTTAAAGGTCGACCACACAGCATAACGCTGGCATTGTGGGAGTTCACTCGGATGAAATAATAATACTACAGTACCTCAGAAATAGTAGATTATTTCCGCGGGCGGCTCACCCCGCCGGGTTACGTTTCATACGTTTCAGTTGTTTTTTCATAATCTCCGTTGGGTCGCTCTCGGAGCGCACCTGCTCCGCTATATTATTTTGGGAACAATCGATACCAGGACGACATTTGGATCCTCCGAGAAACCATTTGTATTTGAATGTATAGAGTTTCTTGTTATTGTGCACTGTTAGTTAATTTCTTGCATTGTTATTCTTGTTTCATTCACGTAATTGTATTGTAATGACTGCGACGAGTAGTTACTCCTATAATGGGAAACGTTCAAGACCATGTGAAGTTAAATCCAATCAGACATTACGCAAAGTCGTGAAGTTTCGCTTTCTCTCAGTTTATAGTTTGAATGTAAAAAATTGTCTGGTTATTATCCCGTGTGTCGCGAAAGCGTTACGGCAACAACTCGCAGGAAGCGTGATGTGGAGAAAGCCGCGCTCGAGCGATAACCCGCGCCACGTAAACGCTCCCATTAGCCCTCGCGGCACTCGCAGCCGCGCGGAAGGAAACCGAACCGGTGTGCTAATCACTGAATCGGTTATTAGCAGTGGGTTCCTATGTGTACTCGTACGCTGTACGAGATTCTACGTGTCCTTGATACTTAGGCGTGTAACCATTATGACAAATCCAAGTCCCAAGTAGAGTTATAAAGAACAAACAA
>NC_051129.1:11429089-11451327 GCF_014839805.1 Manduca sexta
ACATATATATGCGCCTTAATGCATTTTCAATGTTGTATAAGCTAAAGAATGTGTGTTTGAGAAATGTGATGTATTTTAGTTAAATTTTGTGTTAAGTTTACACAACAATATGCATCGTCGCGGCGGGAAACGCATCCGGATGGATGACCCTCCTCCGGAGTACGTGAATCCGATGACCCCGGCGACTCCCATGACTGATTATGGCGGCCAGTCTGTGCACGAGCCCGAGACGCCAAGCTATAGCGGGTTTAATGCTGGCGCGCCGGTAAACTCGACAGCAACTGAGGCGCCACGAGAGGAGGCTGACGAGTCGCATCATGAAGAAGAGGAGCCGAGATCACCATCGCCAACGCCCACAAAGCGTGTGACCCGCAGTCGCGGTAGGCGTGGAGATGGTGGGTACGTGGGTCGGCTGGCCGAGTCGCCACCACCGCCGCCGCTGCGCCGGCGTGGCCGAGGGGGCCGCGGGCGTGGCCGGGGCAGAGGTGCCGCTCCGCCACCGGCGTACTCGCCACCTCCCGTGCTGCTGCCCGGTGACGACGAGAACAGTCTCTATAACATACTGAGGTTCAATAAGACTGCTATCAATGTGAGTTATTTCATAAGCTCTAACTTATAAACTGTTGTGATAGTAAAAGCACTTGATAAAGATTTTTTATTTGTTTAATTTTAGCAAGTAGTGGATATGTGGATTGAGGAATACAAGACAAACCGTGAGGTGGCATTGGTTCAACTGATGCAGTTCTTCATCAACTCATCAGGGTGCCGTGGGAAGGTCACACCAGACATGGCACAGATGGACCACACACTCATCATCAAAAAGATGACACAGGAGTTTGATGAGGTGATATATAGCATTTTCTAGATTTGTTAATAGTCAATGCTAATGCTAAAATAAAATTATTTTTATTTTTTTCTGTTATGTCAGTATGTCTATTGATACTGTAAACTACAGCATGAACATACTAGTTTCTGTATGATGTACCACACAAACCTGCTAAAATTGTATATGGAGAGCCATATTAATAATACCTTTAATAATTCTGGTCTGTAAAAGTTACTTAAGGAGAGGATAAGCTGGTGCACACCTGACAAATTCCTTCAATTTGTATATCATCCCAATGTACAATATAATAATTATTCTTAGGTTCATGGTTAATTATGGAAAGTCATTATCACTTGTCATCATGTGACCTACTTAATTGTACCATCACATTATGTCTTGCCATTTCAAAGCTGAACATAAATAATGAATTCCTGCATTTATCTCTAACAGGAAAGTGGTGAATATCCACTGATAATGTCCGACAGACATGGAAAAGTTCGCCCAACTTCTGTGAGTTCATCCAGACCCTGGTGAAGATGTGCCAGTACTCCATCATCTATGACCAATACTTGATGGACAATATCATCTCACTGCTCACAGGGCTCTCTGACTCTCAAGTGAGAGCTTTCAGACACACTGCCACACTGGCTGGTAAGTGCTCAGTATTTCTAATAGGAACTAGCAGCTGGCTTGTATTGTTCATTATTGTCTTATTGGTTTGCAATTGTAAGTGAAATTTCAGTTCTTTAACATTTTCATTACATACAATATAGTGTAGGGCTAAATCTGTAATGTAGGAACTAATTGGAAGAGGGAGACATTATTTCAGCTAATGAAAAGTTTAAAATTTTCCATATAACATCTGATTATAGCTGATGCCAGAGAGTAATTGAAAAGTGAAAGAACATGCCCAAAAAATGGTTTATATTTCACAAAAAATCTAGTCACAATAATTTATTTATATTTGGATAGAACTCTTAAAAACGGGTCTAATAAAATATCATTGAATATGAATAAATTATATTAATATATTTTGAAGACCTCCAACTTTGAGATTTTTATAATCTTATTTTACTTAAATATTCCAGTTATTTAGAACACTTGCAAAATATAAATGTTACTTTGGAATGTTCCCCCCCTGTGATCCACAATTTTTAAGATTATTTTTTCAATTATCCTTTATATCTGCGAATGATAACTGACAGCTATTATGTCAAAAAATATCAGAATTCTTGGTAGTTACCAATTCCATCTCTTTTGATGAATCAACCAAGTTATTTTTTTATAAGTTAATCTGCCAGAACATGTCTTTCTAGTTTTTCTTGTAAAACTTTTAATAATTCCTAACTTCATATTTTTACCATTTTATTATCCAATAAGTACAAGATTGGTTTGAATTTATTCCAAATTAAGAAACAGCACCCACATAAAATACCAAACAAATCCTTTCAGTGGTCACAGAGTGTTGTTAAACCATGAACCATAGAACTTTGCTACCGAGTCAGTTAATAAAAATTAAAATATACCCTTTTTTATAAATCCATCTATAAGTAAATAAATTTGTAATAGAATTTGAATGAATTATGATATTTGTTAGTGATGAAGCTGATGACCGTTGGTGGACGTGGCGCTGCTGACAAGTGTGAACTGCGACAACTGTCTCGCCGCCAGTACGAGGCGGAGCGGCTGAAGGCGCGGGACAAGCGCGCCACCGAGCGCCTCGAGGTGCTTGTCGCCAAGCCGGCAGGGAGCTTGAGGAAAACATGGAGGAGATCAAGAACATGCTCTCCTACATGTTCAAATCTGTGTTTGTGCACCGCTACAGGGACACGCTGCCTGATATCAGGGCCATCACCATGGCTGAGATAGGCATCTGGATGGAGAAGTTTCCAGCACACTTCCTTGATGATCTGTATCTCAAGTATATTGGCTGGACACTTCATGACAAAGTAAGTAACTATTGTGGAGACTCAAAATTGCATTATAGTACACTGAATTGATCCTCAAACCAAACATTTTCTCCCTAGATAATAGCTAAAATTGTAGAGGAAAGCGTAAGGGATAAATGAAAAAAAAGTTAAAATGTGACTCAAATAGTAATATTATTATGAATATGGCAGTATCACTGTTAGTTATTGATATGTACATATTTCCACAGGTGGGTGAGGTAACGCCTGCGTTGTCTACAAGCTCTCCAGCCATTGTATGAGTGTGAGGAGCTGAAGGGCAAGCTAGAGTTGTTCACATCCAAGTTTAAGGACCGCGTATCGTACTTGTCTATGTCGTTGGACAAGGAGACGGAAGTCGCAGTACACGCCGTTAGGCTCGTCATTGCCATACTGAAGTGAGTGAATATTTACACGGCTATGGTGAAGTAAGGAAGAGTAGAACACCTTCTATGTGTATCCAGTTTATGTTCCGCTCTACCCTCACTGCTATTGGGCTGATATTAATAATTTATTTACACCCATGTGATGTGTAACGCGTTCGATCGAGTGTGCGGTGCCGCAGGATGCACCCAGACGTGCTGACGGACAAGGACTGCGAGAACGTGTACGAGCTGGTGTACTCGTCGTGGCGCGCGGTGGCGGCGGCGGCGGGCGAGTTCCTGAACGTGCGCCTGTTCCGCGCCGACGACGTGCCCGAGCAGCGCTCGCGCCGCGGCAAGCGCCGGCTGCCCAACACGCCGCTCATCAGGGACCTCGTGCAGTTCTTCATCGAGTCCGAGGTCATTATAACCACGCTATTTACTCTGTAATGTTATACATACCCAGTGAGGTAACGCCATGACGGACTCAATGCTACGGGTCTCTGGCTTAAAATGAGACCATTTAGAAAATGGACTTTCTGTGCATCAGGACTTAAAAAAATCTAAACAGATTTATGACAGGCCAAATTCAATTGATTTGCCACAGAACTTTGTGGTGTAGTTAGACTTCTATATTCATGATGAAACAAGTTTCACATGTATCACAATATTACATTTTCCAACAGTTACATGAGCATGGCGCTTTACCTGGTGGATTCGTTGATCGAGTCAAATCCCATGATGAAAGACTGGGAGTGCATGACGGATCTGCTGTTGGAGGAGGCGGGCCCCGGCGAAGAGGCGCTCGATAACAGACAGGTTATCTCTATTTTCTACATCTCAAGGGATACAACAGTGAATTTGATTTCTATCATAATAATTTTGTGTCACAGCAAAAGTATTTATCTTGGGCTTTGGTCTTAGTACACCCAAATGTCTTGTATTTTTATTAAGTACTAGAATTGTTAGGTACTGTGTGACGAGGCTTCAAGGAGAATGTACAGTCCACACAGGCTCTAAGCAATCTTTTGGAATGATGCTGTAATGAGTTACTGCAGTGATTTCTTGATATTAATTCATGCAATGTCGCCTGATCTTATCTTACATTGATAAGGTAATATGGACAAATTGAGTGCATTAATTACACCACTATTCAATATGTTTGGTGAGATTTGGCTCGCGGACTGTACAATGTATATGTATCGCAGGAGTCGTCGCTGATCGAGCTGATGGTGTGCTGCGTGCGGCAGGCGAGCTCGGGCGAGCCGCCCGTGGGGCGCGGCGCCAGTCGCAAGCACCACCACATGCTCTCCAAGCCGGAGCAGGCCAAGGTAACGGAATCTTACACCTGATGTTATAGTACAGGACACAAATGTAGCTTAATCTGTTTTGCTCAGCTCTCCCAACAATATCGTTCCTCAACAACTCAACAAAATCCTTCATGTTGCCACCTTACATCGCTTTTCTCTTATATATTAGCACCATTCCAGTTTATCCGCTACATTTCCGTTAGTAGTTACGTTGTAAATGTGACTATCGTTGCAGGTGGTGAGCGATGACCGCGCGAAGATGACGGCGCACTTCATAGTGACACTGCCGGCGCTGCTGGACAAGTTCGGCGCCGACCCCGAGAAGCTCACCAATCTGGTCTCCATTCCACAGTACTTTGACCTCGAGCTTTACACTACGCAGCGGCAGGAAGCTGTGAGTCATTATTCTCTAAGTCATAGTTTATCGCAGTTTGTTTGCGGCACATAAGATGAAATGTGTACCGTAAAATGTTATCTAATTGATGTTACCTTATCTTTTCTGGCATAAATCAGTTCTTTTTGGAATAGTGCCTAAACATTTTCACTCACTTATTGCTTTTGGTACTTGATCCGTACAGAATCTGACGCTACTTCTAAACAAGATCCGCGATATGGTGAATGTGCAAACAGAGGCAGAGGTGCTGGAGACGTGTGGCCGCACGCTGGAGTTCCTCTGCTCGGAGGGGTGCTCGGTGTACAGCAAGTGCAATGTGGCGCGCGCCACCATTACCGACGCATGCGTCAACCGATACAAGGAGGCCATCGACGAGTACCGCAGCCTCATTGAAGGCGGGGAGACGCCCGACGCGGACGAGGTGTTCAACGTGATTAACTCGCTGCGCAAGGTCTCCATCATGTACATGTGCCACAATCTCAACGACACCAACATATGGGACTCGCTCTTTGAGGACCTGCCCAAGTGTCTCAAACAGAATGAGACGCAGATGCCGACACAGGTAACAGCAAAGTTGGGTTTTTTAAAATTGTTTAAAAGCAAAATTTTTATTTTTTATTTAGTGAATATTGCATAATATTATAACGGTATCGGTTGGTGGTGTGCCGCAGGCGCTGGTGTACGTGGTGCGCGCGTGCTTCTACTCGCTGGTGTGGGAGCTGCACGCGCTGGAGGAGCGCGGCGGGGCGGGGCGCGGGCGGGGCGCGGGCGGCGCGGGCGCGGTGGCGGCGGTGCGCGACCGGCTGCACGCGTACGCGACGCACTGCAAGCTCATCGTGCGCGACGGACTCGCGCCCGAGCTCCGCGAGGAGGTACCCGCGCGCACACTACTACATACGGCTGATAGTTCTGTACGTACTGACACTGTCGTAACACCTAGGCGTACACGAGCCTGTGCGACCTGCTGATCTTCTTCGCGGAGAACCTGTACGCGCTGCACCACGCCGGCGAGCCCGCCATGAAGCAGCTCGTGCTGGAGCCCGACAACGAGCTGTGCGACCTGCTCAACGACTTCATACAGGAGTTCGTCTTCGTGCACCACAACTACGGTAATTACACTACACACACTACGCGGTGCACACGGCCACTAGTCACATTAATATAACAACCCGTGGTACTGAATATATACATTTTTCATACATAGTTTCATGTGAACTAGAACTTATAATTTCACAAAATGCAGTTACTGGATGATAATACACATAAGGTTAATATTTACTGAACAAAACATTTACTTGATGATAAACCATGACAAAAGGCATACTACAGTCCGCGCGCAAGCTCCGCGAAATTTTAGGGATCTTGACATAATAACTTAATACAGTGAGTTATTCAATATTCCGTAGATAAATGAAGCTGGTGAGGTATATCATATTTTTATATATATGTATTCGATACTGAATCATATTTTATGATTAAATATTTTTTACTGACCTAGTAATGAAAATGTACATACACAATATACATACATGTATGTGTATTTATGTATATTATGGATTTTGTGGTTACAATCAATGATCATCAAACCAAATGAAAAAAACATTGTGTAGTAAAAGCTTACACTATGTACTGGTCCGTTGTTGGTGTGGTTCGGGAGCGGTGAGTCTGGATATTTTTGCACTTTGTCCAAATTGGGTTTATCAATGTAATTTTTATCCTTTCGTGCCTCTTATTGGAAATTTTCTATGTATTGTTTTATTTAATGTGAAACGTGTAGCAAATAATTGCACTCGGAACTGTATCTGTGTACAAAATGTAACTTCACTGCATATGAACAGTGACCGTGAGAAAAAATATGCATTATTTCCGTTCACTACGAGCGATGTGGAGAAGAAGCGATGGTGTTGCGTGTCACATGAACGCGTTCGGATGTCGCGACCGCGCGGGCGCACCCGTCGACGACGTCTCCCACTGTTGTTGTCCTAATGTGCTACTGAGCGCCCCGACACGTGTACGAGACGTAATGAACGGGCAGGCTGGTCTGTGCGTTGCACTCGTGACCGTCGCGACATCGAGTTGTGTCCGCGGCCGCGCCGTGGCGGTGCCGTGGCGGTGCCGTCGCGGTGCAGTCGCGGTAACGGTGTGGTATGTTTGGTTGCATGTCACGCTCCGTGCGTGCGGCGGGTCGTGTCCGTGACATTCCGACGCCGGTAAGCCAGTTGCTCCGCACTCCGTTCGCACTAGTTGACACACCGACGGCGTATTTTACCTTAGTAATGGCGCGACCCACCCACACCGGCCGGCGCACGCGCCGCCGCGGCTGCTCTGATCAGTAGGCGCCCCTACTGGCAGTGGCGCGGCGAGTCAGTCGGCCGCGGCGCTCCGCAGAGAGGCGTCGACAGGGCCCGATTCCCTATGTTACACGTTATTTTGACAGTTCATAATAAGCACGTAACGCACCTAATGGCGTTTGTAACAATTGAAATAATTTCTCTAAGAGACCGTAACCCGGCCGTGTTACGAGCTCACGCTGTCATAGAGAATAACCCCTGGGCTGCGTCCGCTGTGTGACGTGTGTTCGGTGCGAGTCGGTCCGCGTTCCGCCGCGTGTCGTCGCCGCCGCGCGCCAATAATGCATATTTTTGTCTCGACCCGACAAGGGAACGACGCCCACGTTCCGCGTACAAGTCACCTAACATTACTAAGGGAAAATTTGTCGCGCCCGCTTCATCGACGCAATCCGAAACCGACGGCGAATTCCGCGGAGGCTCATTTCCAAACGGCGACACCGAATGTCGCTTATGACATGTCGTCGCTTGTGTCCGTCGGTCCATCGACGTGTCTGTTTTCCTTCCACAGTTTATTACTTATACATAAATTATACCGAGAAACACGGCTTATTTTTCTAAATTTAATAGCAATGTCGAGAAATATGACGACTAATGATGGCATTAAATATTACCTTTTCGCCCATATATTTGTCGGCTAAGTATATTGTGTTACTGAAAGCGGCAACGTGCGATGCAAGCGACGGCTGAGAAATAATATGGTCACAATTCAAGAATGTTCAAAAATTGTATGAAGACGCGCGCCGGCTGTTTGTTTACAGAGAAGTGTTCGCTCGCGGTGTCGGATTGAGATAAAATTCATTCTAACACATTTGAGAGTTTTGTGAATCATTTTTGCATGACTTGTGAAGTGTTTTTGATTTTGTTGCCTTCTATTCTTTACTATTGTGATTAAATAAGTGAAATACTCGGTTATTGGTGTCTGGAAAAGTAGTTTAGTTGTTATTTTATGACTTCAAACGTGTTACGATATTGGAAACAGTATAGTAAATATACAATAATGAAAAGGTTTTTTTATTCATAGAAACAAAATATTGCTTTACTGTTTCTTGCTACCTGACACGATGTAAAATATAATAATTGTAGATGAGTGGGGGTAATGATAGCCGTAGTTGATAATGTGATAGCAATAAATAATATCATTTGCACTAGTTATGATTAGCCTTGTGTTGAACTCAAACAATAGGTATTGCAGTTAAGAATGCGGCTTATCGTAATATTTTTGAGAAATTTCATTCTGCTAAGCATGTGAAGCATGCTGCTACCGACCTATATAATATATTCGAATGGAATCAAGATAGGAGATTAAAAATGTTAATGTATAACGTATTCAAGGCAGTCATTACTTCTACTCGAATCAGTAAACCGTGGCGTAGGTACGGCAGTGGAGAGCTTGTACTAAATTGAACGTGGGAGATTCCCGCCACTAATATCTGCCGCGAGCGCGAGCTTCTTCTGTCATAATATGTAGATAGAGCGATGCATGACGTACATTACTCAAGGCCCAGTCACTGTGTGGTAAACTATCGATACTGTTCAGTGACTACGCACGGTGACGCTTGAGGTTAAACTTAGTGTACACGCACACAGACCACTCGTATCCGCCATTGAACGCTGGTCAGTACATTTGTATAGCGGTTGCGTTATTATTCAACTCGCAGCTGGTGGTTGGTGGGAGTGGTCCGTGTACAGCGGACACATGGACGCGACGTCTCAGGCAAATATTCAAAACATAATACAAATTTAACGGTTGAAAGGCTCGTTTACTTAAGCGAAATTTTTATTGCGATATGAAGTTATATGCAAGTTTTCAAGTCAGTGTCTTTTTGTGCCGTTTTTTTTAACGTATTTTAAATTTTCAAGAAAAATATTGTCGCTTATGTCAATTTTCCTTTCACCCGTCGTGTTATTATATTTGTGGAGATGTTTGCGTTGAGACGTCCCGTGCGTGTCGTTTGCGGGGCGTGTGCGTGACGTGTGCAGTGTATCGGCGCTTACAGACGGACAAGACGAGAGACGCATCGAGGAGCTCCACAAGCGTCGCAACTTCCTCGCCGCGTACTGCAAGCTCATCGTGTACAACGTGGCGCCCATCCGCCGCGCTGCAGACGTCTTCAAACATTACATCAAGGTTATTCATCATGCTATATCTACTCTGTATTTGTCAATGTATACACCTCCGCTCTCGCGAGTGTAAGCAGTGATGCAGGCCGGGAAAAGCTTGGCTATTGTCGATAGTAGTTTTTTCATATTTAAGATAATATGTCTTACTGCTGTGAAAATAATGCAAGTCTAGGCATAATGATGTTGATTTAGTTTGGTTGTTAATCCATTTGACAAAATTGTTTTAAGCGACATAATGTTCATAGTGGTTTGTGTGTTGTGTTGCAGTGTTACAACGACTACGGCGACATAATCAAAGCGACGCTGAGTAAGGCGCGCGAGATTAACAAAATGAACTGCGCTCTAACCATGGAGCTGGCCATGCAGGCGCTGTTCACCGACATGCTGCAGCGGCATCCCAACCCGCATCGCCAGCTGCCAGAGTTCCTCGAGCTCAAGGTGCGTGCCTCGCGTGCTCTATGCGCTACTCGATGGTATAGTAAATGTTGTGTAATGTGTCGTGTGCTACGGTGCAGGAGTTGGCGAAGCGCTTCTCGGTGATGTTCGGGCTGGACGCGGTGAAGAACCGCGAGGCGCTGACGGCGCTGCACCGCGCCGGCATCGCGTTCGCGGCGCTGGAGCAGGCGCCGGGCGGCGCGCCGCCGCACCTGCTGTTCCTGGAGCCGCTGGGCGAGTTCTCGGGCAAGCTGCTGCGCCAGGACAAGCGCCACGTGCTGCGCTTCCTGGACGCGCGCATCGTGCAGGTGGTGCAGTGGGCCGACGACTGGGCGCCGCTGGCCGCCTACCGCAACAGCCTGCTGACGGACGCGCCCGACGAGCGGCCGCCGCCCGCGCGCCGCCACTACGCGCGCCGCACGCGCCAGCACGACGACGACGACGACGACAACGCCGACTCCGACCAGGACCCGCCCGGGTGAACCACTACACACTTATGTTATACAAACACATCTATTTGCTACTAGGCCTACTTAGGAATTTCAAATATTCATTTTTCAACATTTTTATTTCGAAGTCAGATTCGAATTTAGACTCCATATAGGTATGTTGACTATTCAATTTAATGAACTACGTACTTCATAGTAACACCATTAAAATAAAATGTACTGATGAACTCCGAAAAAGTAAGCGTTCATTCTTTGTTAAATTTATTTTCTTGAAACAATTTTACATGCAAATTTGATAAAACATATTGTGTATGACGTCAATGGTGTTGATGCCGTCTCAGTCTAGTAAATTATAAAATTGACATTTCTTTGGAATCTATTAAGGAATTATGTACGTTATTATTTGTGCTATAGTTTTACAATACAAATTATTTATAGTTTTAGTATATGTACGAAAATAGTCAACATACCTATTGTTTGTAGTTATATTATGACATATCTATGTATTGAAGAGCCTTATGTGGTAATTGATTTTGTAATATCGTGTAACGTATGGACGGGATATAACGTGTTATTTGTAATGTTGACGTATTTTTATATTGAAGTATGTAGTTGTAGTTAATGTAGTTTTACTGCCGATTTCAATAAATAATCCTAGCCGATATCCTCAAGTCGATGGCAAAAATGAAATAAATGATGAATTGTTTGGTAATTACAGGGTTTGTATTGCCATGTTGAGTTACATTAACGTCGGATGAGGTAAAACAAAACAATGTTTAATTTTAACACATATAATTTTATTATTCATTCGGTGTATTTGTTGCAAAGGTCAAACAAATTTCCTTTACGTTCTTTTAAAGTTTATTGGAAAACTGTCGGCGACACTTTGCCGTTCTGAAGTTAGTCACGTCACTAGTTCTACGTCTGCTGTCACTGACGATAGAGACGGAGCCGCTCGTGACTAACTTCACACCGGCAAAGTTATATAACAACCTTAGTACATGATGCCTGAAGTTAATAACCAATGAGGAAAATTGCCGGATTTCAACTTGTGTAATATTCAGAAATTTGTACGAATTGAATTGTTATGAGTGTAGTTTTCTGCGTAGAGGCGTGGTCGGTACTGTGTCGTCGAGTTGTTAATTGTTGCGATGTTATTGTAGTTAGTTTAAGGTATATTTTTATAATAAATAATATTTATAAAACATTTTATATATATATTTTATTTATAACATACCTATTTGTTAAGACATTATTCTACATACAGGGTCAGTTTGACATTGCGTTACTAAATGAAACCACATACTCGTCTTCACCTTTGCTGACATTGTGCCAAAAATCATCCGTGAATGACGTATATTTTCACCCCTAAAAATCCTGGTTATAGTTTTCCGTTTTGTTTACCGTTTCGTAGTTTAATGCGATCATGGCGTGTGCGTGAGTGTATTTCTGATTGAAAGTGTGATATTGCCGCTGCGACGAATTCTCTTAGAGCAGTAGTAGTGGCATAGGGCGCGTAAAATTTAAATTACTTCTTTTTAATATTTATTTTGTTCGAAACTTATTTGTTTTTATTTTACATCTATGGCTTAAGGGATTTATTGTAAAGTGTTATTTCCAAGTAGATCATTACGCGGTTTCATTTAGTAACGCAATCTCAAAATGACCCTGTATAAAAGAAATGTTTACAGTCAATAACCTACGATACACAATAACATTAAAATCGTGGAAACTGGTCATGTCGTGTGAGTGACGTAACTGTATGTGTATAGTAGCCATATTCCTGTACGCCGGGACCAGCTGTGTTAAATTCCCATCATCCACTCTTGTCTCAGCAGGTTTAAATTTTTGGTTTATGGCTGCAATAAGAAACATATTATCTATGATATTGCATATTACTACTTTTACTTTAAAAAAAAACATTTCGTAACTGAAGAAGTAGATGTGAATCGCATTCCACATAAATTCCTAAAGCTTGTGAATGCTTTCGTAAACACACACTTGAAGTAACCTACGACGTGAATAAATGAAAAAATCCGCATCGATTTTAGGCTATCGATTACTTAGAGTCCATGTCTTAGGTCATCGAAGGACGCGCCATATGCTTATTGCTGCAAATAATAAGATTCTGTCGCTCTCATTGTGACTACTACATAGAAAGCAGTGGCGAAGGGCTCATAAACCGATTCCTGTCGGCTTTCATAACTTATGTAAAATATAATTTTCATTTAAAAGATTTGCAGACAACATTCATGCATAGTAGTAGTACCTATATATTGTGTCGGATTGCCTATCGGAAAGTCACCCTTCGCAAATGATAGAAACTGCAGCACACATAATTATACACACATAGGTATATACTAAACACTTGTCTGTTCTACGCACACACATTTCTTAAATACAGTAGTTTTTAAAACGTGTGTGAGCATTTGATCTAATATTTCGGTGGAAAGAATTGATTACGAGCTTCGTGATTTATATATTGTTTATAACATTGAATTACAAACCCGTAATTTCTTTTGGTATAAAATTCATTCATTTTTGAATCGGTCAAGTAGTTTTTTTAACTTCTTTTTTATGTGTATATAATATTATTTAAAAATGTCTATAAAAGTAAGTTATAAATAAAAAAAATATTAATGCCGTTAGCTATTACAAACTTTAGGTAATGTATAATTTTGATCTAAACAGAGTAAGTACAAGTATTTAATAAATTAGTAATATTGTATTTGGTGTGGGATATATTGCTGTTTGGATATCAGTATAGTTGTATTATTATTGTAGTAGGTAATAGTAGTTGTTGGTTGTATTCGTTTGTTTTGTTGCATATTGTTAAATCGTGTAAAATGTCGCGATTGATTATAGTAACCTGAGTTTTTCCTGAATAATTAATATTTTTTTTTAAATTCATCGTAAATTTGCAAGAGAATTTTAAGTGATTGCGATGCTTCAGAAATAGTTTAAGCCTTCCAATATGAAATGCATGAGTTAAAATATTTGTTGCATTTATTACGCCACTAGCCACAATCGCTACAAAATGTGTGAGTGAAAGTCTTGTAGGTATATTTGTACGAGTGAGTTGTGACTATATCAGGTGCGGAGCCGCGAGCACGCCGCGCGCCCCGCGCCGCCGCCGCCCCGCGCGCCCCGCGCCCGCCGCCGCGCACACCCCGCCCGCCAAGCGCACGCGCCGCTCAATTATAATGCGATGACGTGGGTAAGGACTCCTGCACACTCAACTTCAATACAACTGCTACGCTCAACTCGCTTGTACTTCCGATAAATAAAACCTTTGGAAACATTACACGGAGCCTAGTTTGCGTAGCGACGCTTTATAATTCTACCAAACTTTTCACTAGATCCATTTAAAGTTCAAATCTTAACAGAAAATAACAAAACAATTAAACTATTTGTTGGACTAAAATAATTATATGTCTTGGGAAACTAGTTTTTTTTTAGTTAAATTAACTGTCAAAACTTATAAGTTAATAAATTAATGTTGAAAGTTACTTCAATTATGAGCAGGTAAAATGTTCAAAACTCTAAATGTCACCTTACAATTTACCGAACCGATAATTTAAGGAATACATTTTTAGAATAAGGAAAATCCTATAGAGACACCTAAACACCATAATAAAATGAAATAAAACTCGATGCACATAAATTAATGGTCCACGCGGTTGTGGGAACACACAAATATACGACCATTCACTTTAGATGTATAAAATAAAATGCAAATTTTAATGAAGAAAATTATTTGTAATAGATTGCACTAATTACATTACAAAGTTCTTTTATTTAAATATTAATTAGGGGAAAAGTTGCTCTGCATTTTATATGAAAACTCGAGACTTCTTTTTCAAAGTTATATATAAAGGTAATAGAGTTACACCCACGTTTAAAAACTTTAAACCACGAGAACGAATCATGCAAAATTAATTGAACTTAAACACAAGCATATGCCAAATGTTTAACTTATAGCTTTCTTGCAGTCATTTTCGGTGAGTTTACAAACTAATTAATCAACTCATTAATAAGGAGTGATGAGAAGTAAAAAAAAAATAATTGTAATCTAATGGCAAATTTTAAGAATTTTCCACCTTGCTGTCTTTTAAGGCTGATTTTAGCCAAAATAGCTCCCATGAAGGACTATGTTTTTTTAATGAATATGTAAGTTGAGAGTCTTACCTTATTAGTCTTACCTTACCTTACCTTAGAACCACGAAATCACCTGTTTAGTTTTTTAATTTAAAGAAGAAAATGTAAGTTATAATTCATAGAACGTAAGTTTTTACTTTACACCAACATTTTCATAATTTTCATTAAAGTTACGAAGCTGATTGTTATTAGCAAAACAGTAAAACTAATGAAAATTTAGTTGCAATAAAGAAATCTCGAATAAGTCTGCTACTTTTTTAAAAAGAAAACATTTAATCGTTCAAATCGAAAATTCTCAAAAATTCAGAAAAATATTCATAACTCGAAAACTATGAAAAATTGCGGAATATACATGGGGGTGATACGGATACCCCAAGGGGTGCTCTATCTCTGGACCTCCGCTTGAAACTACTTTCTGGGACACCCTGTATACAGGGTTTTTTCGATATTGCGTTACAAAATAAAACCACATACTTATCTTCTTGAAAGTGACACTTTAGAATAACTTATTCGATTTGTATGTGTACAATGAAAAAGAATATTAAGTTTGTAACAAAATAAATATCAATTAAAAGTAATTTCATTTTTACTCGCTCTAACGGCTCTACTACTGCTCTTAGATTATAACAACGGCAACACCACAGTTTCAGTCACAAACACGCACGCACACACCATATTCGTACTACACTACAAAATTATCACAGAAGTGATATTGGGATTTCTGGTGAAAATATTCTTTATTCTTGAATGATATTCGACACTATATTAATAGCAGTATGCGGTTATATTATATTAACCCAATGTTAAAAGCCAATATATTTTATAGAAAATTCGGACTCACTATTAAATGAGATTGTGTTAATAATGTTTTATTAGGTAATTAGACAAATGAGCAAGTAAAGCACCTAATATCGTAACACTAAAATGTATACATATTATAAAACAAAGTCCCCTTTTCTGTCTGTCTGTATGTTATTGATTTTCTCAAAATCTACTGAACGGATTTTTATTAAATTAGGTATGGAGATAGTTTAAGACCTTGGAAAAGTTATAGGCTTCTTTCTATCCCGGGAAAATATATAGCGGGACTTTTATCCCGAAAAACTCCTTAACGCGGACGAAGCCGCGAGCAAAAGCTACTATATTCAATATACGCATTATCTTCCTAAACAGATCAATGATTAGAATTAGGGACTAAAAATAATATCTTAGGCTTTAAAGTGGTAAGTACCACATTAAAAATATCACATTGGTTTCCCGAGACAATAGTAGCACCCCGATCAACTGCGAGAGATCCCACAATTTCCAGATATCAAACCACGTAATTCCTGGATGACAATGCGGTCTCATAAGCCAGTAGCATATTATTGTATTATTGTATGTGCCTTGCAGCGAGAGTGTCGGCGGAGTGATGTCCGTCACGTGGCGCGCCTCCGACACGGACAGCGCCTCGCCGCGACCGGGAGCTTTACTGTACAGCACGAACTGTAGCAAGAACTGTAGCTCGTTATATTTTTGATATATTTTTTGTATGATTTTTATACTTTGTTTTTGTTAAGAATTAAGAAAGTTTATACTGAATAAAGACTGCAAGCCTTGAGCACATAGATTTTATACTTTTCCCAAGTTATCAACAAATAAAGACAGGGAAGATCTACTAAATATAATGATAGGTGAAATTTCCGTAAACATAATATTTAAGGTTTATATGTAGTACTGCACTGTCTTTAATACATCTAACTTCGTTTTCAGTTGTCCCTTTCTACTCGCACTTGTAACACCAATATATGGTCGACATACACAAGATTTACGCAAATTGCGAAAACGATTTAGCTCAATTATTACGAACTGCCATCTACCTGATAATTTCTCCGGGCTATCCAATCTCGGGGAAATCTTGTTATATGAACCCACAAAGTTTGTAAATCGACGCTTACTGCTCTGCCTCTCTGACTCTCTGACTGAAGAATGATATACTGACTAGTATATCATTCTTCAAAAATCAGTACCAATTTTTACGTATTATGTATCAACAAAAGCCACGTAGTCACATATATGATTGATAGGTGTGAACTACGAGTCACGTAGTCGGATGTATGAGATGGTGCAATACTCAATGGATGTACAACACGCCTGACGCACGTGGCGACGCCTAGGTACTGCGCTGTGTCCTGACCGCTGAATGGCCTAGACTTAGTTATACTTAGTCTGGCCATAAATACTGTTACACTTAATTATAAAAAAATATTACATTTGAATTTCGAATCTGTCATTTTTATACGATTGTTCATTGTGTTTTCTCATTTTGGCGCCAATACATTGTAAAATATTTTGCGATATTAAAATGGTGTGGGGTGATAAAGAGAACCGAATCGCTGTGATAGCATTACACAAAGTAGGTATGGAGCCAAATGCAATTTTTAAAACTCTCCATACACTTGGTATTAGTAAAATGTTTGTGTACCGGGCTATTAATAGGTACAATGAGACCTCCTCTGTTTGTGACAGAAAAGATCTGGCCGTCCACGTAGTGTTCGTACGAAAAAGGTGGTCAAAGCAGTAAGGGAAAGAATTCGAAGAAATCCTGTCCGAAAGCAAAAGATTTTATCTCGGGAAATGAAGATAGCACCTAGAACCATGTCGCGTATTTTAAAAGATGACTTAGGACTTGCAGCCTATAAGAGACGCACTGGCCATTTCTTAACTGATAATTTAAAGAAGAATAGGGTGGTAAAATCGAAACAACTACTGAAGCGGTACGCAAAGGGAGGTCACAGAAAAATTTTGTTTACGGATGAGAAAATTTTTACAATTGAGCAACATTTTAACAAACAAAATGACCGTATTTATGCTCAAAGCTCTAAGGAAGCTTCCCAATTAGTCGACAGAGTGCAACGTGGACATTATCCGACTTCAGTGATGGTTTGGTGGGGTGTTAGCTATGAAGGAGTGACTGAGCCATATTTTTTGTGAAAAAGGTATCAAAACATCGGCACAAGTGTATCAAGATACCATTCTTGAGAAGGTAGTTAAGCCCCTTAACATCACCATGTTCAATAACCAAGTATGGTCCTTCCAGCAAGACTCGGCGCCGGGTCATAAAGCTCGGTCCACGCAGTCTTGGTTGGAATCGAACGTTTCGGACTTCATCAGAGCTGAAGACTGGCCGTCGTCTAGTCCCGATCTTAATCCGCTGGATTATGATTTGTGGTCAGTTTTAGAGAGTACAGCTTGCTCTAAACGCCATGATAATTTGGAGTCCCTAAAACAATCTATACGATTGGCAGTGAAGAATTTTCCCATGGAAAGAGTGCGTGCTTCTATTGATAACTGGCCTCATCGTTTAAAGGACTGTATTGCAGCCAATGGAGACCACTTCGAATAAGCTTTTTATATTTTTAATTGTTTTATATTTATGTATTAAACTGACACACTGTAAAAGTAATAAATGTTATTTGCAGTTAACAATTTTCTTTTTTCTTTATTACAATATTTATGGCAAGACTAGGTATATTTATATTTGTGGTGAGTAAATGTAGGTATATACTTGATGAAGGCAATCGCTTTATGACAGGCATGTATTACAGATGAAGCGAAATCAGACACAAACCCTGGGATGTTAAATAAAATATATTGTTAAACGCTCTTTTTACAGTAAATATTTACAGTACAATTTTAGACATTTTTTGGTCAACGTCCAACCAGAGAGAATAATAGAATAGTCGCCGCGTGACACATCTTCTCTTCTGCCAACCTGACCGTGCAGCCGAATACTTCCGGAAACGCCCGATGTCATCGACTAGGATAGCGGCGCGTAACAAATTTTTTTTATGCTAAAATTTTTAGTCCTGCATCTAGAGGTAAATTTTGTCTTGGTTTTTCCAATGATTGAGAATACATGCTAATGTTGGCTTTCCAGTTACCACAAACAGTCCATCGCTCGACAAGGTCACAGTCATGTCGGGCTTCTTAATTGAACGATCACCGGATATCCCGGAGCTTGACCCACCCTGGTTTACCTTTGTAGCGTATTGTAGATATGGGCACAAAATACACTGAGCTATCTCCCCTCAGAAAACTTGCCGAAGAATCTCTTACATTTGGGAGAAGCGTGGAATGTTTTTTTTAGCTTTGAATGACGAGACGAACTTATCGTTCGCCTAATGATAAGCGATACGACTGCCCATAGACAGTAGAAACACTAACCAACACCTTCAATTACAAAGTATTGTTTGGTATTTCACTGTGCTCGCCATCCTAAGACATGAGGTGTTAAGTCTTATTATGTCTAATAGTTACATTGGCTACAATATCCTTTAAACTGGAACGTAATAGTGACTATACACTGCAGCTTGGCGGCAGAAATAGACATTGCGGTGGTATATACCCACATATGCGTGACCTACCACTAGTACATTTATAATTAATTATTTAGTCTGCAAATTCTACATTTGGTACAAATGCATATCGTTAACGCAAAAATATGAGATCCTGATTGAGCCGCGAATATAGTAGCTACTTGGCTGAGAAAAGTTTTTGTTTAGTTCGATATGAGGAGGGACATGGACATTTTTTGCTCCAAAAGTCTGGAAAAGTCATATTAGTTATTTCTTCTTTCCTGCCAACGCCGGCTGCCGTCTTTGTTTACTTCGTGATGAATAAAGCATTTTATTTTATCGTTTAGAGTTATTCTTTGATTGACGGAGAAACCAATTTTACGAGTTACATCCGTGAATAATATGAACGTAAGTAATGAATCTTATTCGGTATTTTCCTAAGACTAAACTTTCTCGGGATTTTCTAGCAAAATATTACACAGCCTGCGATAGCGAGGTTACCTAAATATTGTAAAACATGGATTTACCGCCGATACTGACCACATGTGTGCTGACCACAACATACGATGTGAATGCTGTGTCATCTCCGCATGGAAAGAGCTGTTGGAGCTAATTGTGCGTTATTATATAAATGGATTTTACATGTTGGTATCATGGCCGGCTCGTCACTATACAAAATATTTTTGTATTTGGTGTTACTAAGAATTTTCTCTTAATAACTTTAAAATATTTATATGGAAAAAGTAAAATGACTCCAAATATATCCACCGACTGACCGAATAAACTGTAATTGTAATTCCGACACATTTTTTTTATTTAAATATTCTTATTAAAAGTAGGAACCTTGTACTAGCATTGCATGAGTCGACGGGCGGGAGGTGTTGCTTACTATCAGACTAGACGGACCGCTTGCTCGTTTGTCTACTTGGACAATAAAAAAAATATATTTTGTCTCAAACGTCGTTGTGTCAGGGGACCAAATTTCGGACTGGAGAGACGAAAATACAACCGCTTAGTCTAAAATAAAAAAGGACACTCAATTTATGTGTGGACTGAGAGGTGTGTGGAAATACAGTAAAATAACAAAATGTAATAAAAGAGCCCACGGCGGACTAGGCAAGTTTGTTATTTAATAAACGTTGTCTACTGAAATATAAAGTGTAGTTACAATAATTATGTACTGATTTTAACTGTTTAATAGTTTCTAATTAAATTTTGACCCTATATAAGATAAACTGAAACGTGGTAATCTGCTACTTAAACGGATATTTTATTAATGTGTTATAAAGTGACCACATACTCTCTATTTTGACTCGCAAAATCTTAGGTTCTTTCGCTTAGTCTGTTCCTATCATTTAGGCCTTTCATGTCCTTGAAGAAGCAAATTTTAAGTTAACGATCACATGTTTGATAAAACTTTGTCTAATTCACTCATGAAAAGAGGTCGCTAACTGATATAGTCCACAAAGTACGATAGATGACAGTTTGAGACAGTTTAAGAAGTTTCAGAAGCCAACTCCAAGATTCCTAATGAGTATTTTTTATTTTTATTAATTTATTAAAAATATATAATCAGGTGATTAAATATACTCGTATTATTATTTAGTAAGTATTTCTTCGATAGTTTTGTAATGTTTGTTGAAAACTATATCGAATTTCCCAGTGCGTGTTGAGCGGAATTACTTGTCATGTTTTAGTTTCCTTAAAAGACGAGAGGAATGTGATGTGTGAAGTGCGGCCACTGATCACGCGCCACGGACTTCCTGGTGACGTCGCGCGAGTCGCGACTTACGAGCCACGTCAGGTGGCGCCGACGGTGGCTTCATCGATATCGAATGTCGATGTTTATTTAATCATTGATTATAGGTATCGGAAGTTTGGCCATATACTGAATGCATATGCATGTAATTACAGCAGGGCCGTAGCTAGGGGGGGGGGGGCATTGTGGGGCAATGCCCTACCTTAATAATCAACTAAATTTTACATAACTACTCAATCAAAATATATGGACCAGCGGGTTTTTTATTTCACGATTTGGAAGTTAATCCAATAGTAAAAGTTGTTCGTATTGAAAAGTGGAATAAACCCCTTTCGAGATTTAAGGGTATTTTGTTACACTCCGTATATTACCCTAACAATTACGTAAGTATTAACCTGACTCGTTCATGTTCACAAGTCAACAAAGCCAAAAATCGATTGACCAGATCAGATCTTATCAGATTTTACTTCCGCCCTAGCTGTTAATCACAGCCACATACCATAAATTCAAGTCTAGCTACGGTCCTGAATTACAGGCGTGATTTTTGAAAAAAAAAAAAAAATTACATTACACCTGCATGCTCCTATAGACTACAAAATAATTTATACTTTACCAAATTAATATTCGATGTTTATGGGCATTCGTAGCGCTTTTATTAGACTATGAATATGAGCTCGTCTTATGTATAAGAATATTAGGTACGCACTCGCAATTATCGATACTTCGACAATTTGTTTATCGAGTATAGTGCAGCGCGTCTATCGTGGGAAACGGACAGAGGAAGGAAATAAAAGCACGCGTACGCCGGCACTCGCGACGCGATGGCTTGCGCTTGCACAACATAATAACCACATTGCTTTATTATGACTTAAGACAATTAGCGGCTCCGGCCACTGAGTCATTAGTTACGCTGCGTGCACACGACTGTTATAAATAGGCGAGTACACACAATGTACATATGTTACGTTATTGTTATGCAAATTGTAATGGTTCACAAAAGTACTGCGATGGTATACATACCAGAATGTTTGTACCAGAGGGAGAGATTTTAATGTTTATTTACAAATTTAGTATGTTTTACAAAGTATAATGGCGGTAGGCACATAAAACGTTAGTAGCGTCAGCATTAGCCCAAATGCGCACGCTTTCACGACACTTCATAATTTGTTATTTTATTTTATAATTGCCTATTAATTTTTCTTACTGCCTTTAAGGCCTTTTAAACTAGAATACAATACTGCTCCCATTGGTGTTTGGGCGCTGGTACACCTTATTTTATTGCCTTGGTTGGCAAACGACCAAGCGGTTCACCCGATATTAGGAGAAAGTTCAGAGTTACGCTACATGTGACCGTGCGATCGCGTTCTAAATTCGGCCCTGTAATATATTTGGTGGTACTGGCATACTGCCACGTGTAACCACGGGCTAGCCGGTGGGAGTGGTGCGCGCAGGCGTGGCGGCCCCGCCCACCCCTACCGCCGCGTGCGCGCCGCCTCGCGCCACTACTGAAGCGCGTGCGCCCGCGCATATTATATAGCAGGTCTTCACGGCCTACTCTTAACCAGCGTTTATTTTGTCCACAATTCAACAGTAAAATATCGTATACTAAGTATATAATAACATTCGGATGTTATATCCGCAACTAACGCAAATATCATTTTGCGAATTATTTACTTAAACAATAACGCAATATCGATAAAATTACTGCATTATTTTTATCATGTCAACAAACCTTGAGATTCTTCGGAGGCCGCGCGCGGACTGTAGGTGACCTTAACAATTTATGTACC
>NC_051129.1:11451827-11481646 GCF_014839805.1 Manduca sexta
GCCGGCCTAGCATGCGCACGACGACAAAATTTTGTCGACACTTTTCTCGTGATTTTGTCGTTTATCTCTATATGTCTACCGACACTAACATGCGCGCTCATTTTCTCGACTTGTCACGAGAAAAGTAGAGAAAAATTAATGTTTTATTAATCTGTGGTATTTTTGTCTACAAACCCTAACATGAGCAAATAATTTTATCGTTTTTTGACACACGTAAACGAGATATTTGTCTTCTTTGATATTGTACGAAGAGATAAACCGAGAAAATTATCAATTTAATTTATTCGTTAAAACGCGATGGTGGTATCTTACTATAGTAAAATAATATCGATATACGACAAACGAGAGGCGTGTAAAGTGGAAAGAAGACATATTATACTTAATTGATTTATGATATCCCTTTGCTACAAAACGAATGGCATTGTATATTAAAGAAAAGTTTGCTCCCGATTTGGAGTCTCAAGCCAAAGGCATAGCCGTCCGTTTAAAGGTAATTGAATATATTTATTACATACTTAATTACATAAGTAGCTGAGTTTAATATCAATTGAAGTATTTTGATTTATAGATAATGGAATCATTTTTTTTTTAGGTGAGACTCGTGAATTTTACGTGCAAGGTATGTTAGGGCTCTTAGATTGTACCCATATAAAAATATTACCTCCTAATGAGCCACAAAGTGCACAATATCAAAAATGAGGAAGGATGCCTGCGACACCAAGGTTCAACTGGTAATGTACTATTAATTAATTATTAGAGTTAATAGAAATAAAAATGAATGTACTTTGAGAAATATCTTCACAATTAATACATAGCGTGTTACCTTTCATAAAAATGAAATTAGTGTGCCAACTAATGAGGTAATAAGAGCTATTTAATCAGATTAATTGCAGTTTTAATTTTGTTTATTTTAATACTACAAATACAAATGAGTAACTTGTTTTACCATTATGTTTTGCAAAACTAGTACCTATATGTTACCAAAAAATGTCACATTATGGATTCAAACAGCAAAACTCTTAATGTGAATGCCAGGTATCGGAGAAGATACTATTACTATGCAACTTAACAATATAAACAAACAATATCTTGCTTTATTTCTTTATTAAAAACTTCATTTACACTGATTGTATACTGATGGACTTAACAATAATGGATATATGGTTATACACTGTTTCAAATTGTTGTTTGACTATATTATTTTACCACTGGTACAACTTCACATTATATTACTATTGTTAAGTAACTGTAGGTAATGCAGTATTTTATGTTACAGTGTTCCAATGGAGGAAACTATTATAAATGACCATCATATGTGAGAAGAACCTGTACAATTATCAGTACCTGCAAGTGTCTCTCAAGCAGGATGACCTCAATTATAATAAATAGATATTTTCCTATGTAAATAATGTATATTTTATTATATTCACATTTTAAATATCAAGATAGTTTTCATTATTACAACAAAATCTTCTACACAAATTTAGGCAACAATAGAATATTTCATAATAACTTGTTATACAACAAATTTCCTACAATTACTGTAATGAAATACTATGAACACTTACAAGAAACAGAAATTGCACTCTCAAGTAATTGCTGCAGTTTACTTATATTATTAATTTCCTAAACCAACAGAACAAGAACACAACAGAACAGAACCAAATTTCCTAACATACAGATGTTTTATCTAGTGTATAAATAAAGATACCTAACGAAATATATATACATGATATTAAGTATTTAAAAATGTAGTTTTTTAAAAAACTGGTTATAAAAATACATATTTTCATTAAAGTATTAAGTTCAAACCGAGCAACTAAAAACTTTTTGGGAGTAGTATTTGGTAAGCTCTTCAACATGGTGTTGACTGCTGGGCTGGGGACATTCCAATGAATGTAGAGGGACTTGATTCACGGAACTAAAACAAAAAGAAAATATATACTTACTTCATATTTTAATAAACACTAATACTAAAAACATCAATTACCATCGAATAAGAACAAACTTGAGCTTTGTGGCTGCAAAGTTCAACTTACAACATTGGTGTTTTGCTAATAAGGTTATTGTTTCACTATACTTACATCAATTGGGTATTTTGTGAGGCCCAAAGCCACAGCCATCTCCTTCCCGATTGGACTACTGATTCCATTAGGCATTATGGTACATCGTTCTCACGGCGGGGCGTAGTCACCCGAGGTAAAGTCCGGCTTGGGCACCATATACTCGTACAAATAATTGTCTTATTAGATTTTATTTGATTATTGTCATGTTACTTCGTACTCCAAAATAGGGCGGAGCTTTTCTTTTGTGTTAGAATCCTTATTATATTGAACAATATAATTATTAATATTGAATTTGTTTACTTATTTACGTTTTTATTTACATTATGCTCTTTGTTATGACATAAACTGTCACATAAAACGTCAAAAACCTAATTGGATCATAGATCTATAAAAATTGAATGAACTAAAACCATTGTAGCTATATTAGAAAATAAAATGTTTAGAATATATATTTCAATGGGCAACATCGGTTTGTCTTCACGAGTAAACTTATGTCTTCAACGAGGAATTTGTCGATCGTGGTGCGCATGTTAGAGAAAACGAGATATTAATCGACATCGACAATTTGTCTACTCTCGTTCTCGAGATATCTCGTGATGCGCATGCTAGGCCGGCTTGTCTTTAAATTACACATGGGCTACTTTTCGTTCCAATGTAATTTGATCACATGCGAAACAATATAATTTTAATCCGATTTTTGTAGATGGCACTGGTGTCGTCGATGCTATGAATCGCTACAGTATTTTAGGGACTATTGTAGTGGGACAGGAATTTATTAAGCATGGGGAATAACGTCAGTAATAGAAGCGAATCATCATTAACATTGAGTAATCATTAAAATGCACATGAGGTGATACCTACTATGAGAAGATGCCTAATGTTCGTTTCTTTGAAAAAAATGTCAAAGTGGAATTACCACGTTCTGGAGTATCCGCCTATTTTGTTCAGGCACAGCGACCTAACATACTACCCTGATGGTAAGTGGAGTCCCTACTCCTACGCCAAAGTATCAACTAACGAAAATATTTATCCTCGCCAGTCGACACCACTTATGCCGCCCTGTTGAAACCGAATATGTACTGGCTGATCCTTGAGTGCATTTATTAAAGCTGGTGACGTGCCCTACTGTGGACATCAATGATTTGGGTCTCTTGGTCTTATAATGACTGACACTACCCACTGCACACGCACAAACGATCGTCTGCCAGTTGGCAAAAGGCTCAGAGTTAAAAGACTATCTATATTTAATTTTAGGGTGTGTGAAGTCTATCAATCCATACTAGGCCAGCGTGGTGGACTAAGGCCTAATCCCTCTCAATGTTAGAGGAGCACAGTGCCCAGCTGTGGGACAGTATACAGGGCTAATATTATGTATTATTATTACTAAGTATATAAAGTATATAAAGAGAAGCTGGCAGGAATATGGTTATATGGACCCTTCGCCACTAATAAATGAAGAATACTGTGTAAAGAATGTACAACTTACAATATGTATAATGTACTTACACATCTATAATCTTTATATTTTTTAGAATGGCATGTTATGGGCCAGATAAATGACCCAGCTTAACTTACTTTACCTATAATGTTTTTTTTTTGTATAGTTGCCGTGGTTGTCGCCCGGGGTACCCTGTTAACGAGGTACAGGCGATCCCCCGGCTTAGCAACTACGGCTAGTGAAGAGTTGAGGCCCTACCGTTATCACCGAGGGTACCAACGGACGGTGCGCTGACGACCCGCTGCTATCCGGTCTCACGGTCTGGGAGGAAGAAGGGGGGATAGAGTGAAGGAAGAGAAGAGGAAGGATACGGAGCCTTATAAGATAGATGGAGGAAATATTCGCGAACCCTTATAGGCTTCAATGTGTGTTTACAACCATGAGGTACACAACACTGAACTGTGTCCCTAGGGTCGCGACAAATAGAGGCCTTATGCATGGGCGTGCATCTGGTGTGGAGACCAAGCGCACAAGAATTGCCTCGGGGGGGGGTATGAAATAATTTAGTTTTTGAGAATAATAAAAATAAAGACCGCGCCTACAAACACGTCACGTAAAACAAACATGACGTGTAAACGCTGTTTGGGGAAACACGCTGCCAGCGTAAGATAAGGAATATCATTATTTTATTGTGCAACATCATTACATTTGTCTTGTAGTAACGTAGTTTGGGAAACTTGAGACGACCTGGATTCAATACAAATACATTTGTTGCAGTGATTGATCGTTAAAGAATGTACATTTTAAAACTGGAATTTGAAACCTGTGAACACAAGTTTTACATACATTACTGTCTTATTGTTATACTGTGAGTATATATTGTATCGTGGTTAAAGATACATTTATGCATGAGATAAAACAGGTATGCAAATGAGGTGATGAACAAAATCATGACGTTGTTATAACGTATAAATATATTTTTTTAAACTATATGATACAAATAGACGACATTTAGCAAGAAATTTATGAGGAAACTAATATGTAAAGTATGTTTTTTGTAAGTTTCTATACGGATATTTAAGTCCTCGAGCTAACTGTATGAATTAAGAATATAAAATAATTATTTAAATACTTATTTAGGCATTTTAATGATAAAAATAGCATTTCGTGGTTTCTGTAGAGAATACATTTTTCTTGAAAGTAGTCCTTTAAGTAAAATTTACTGCTAAATTATTATATTATAATCAGAAACTTAAACAACAACCAACAATTTTTAAAATAATAAAATCGTGCTAGTTAAATAAAAATATTTAATTATTTTGTTATTTTTCATGTTTTGACTATAGATAGGTAAATGTTACATATTATGTTTAAATGTTAAAACGGTCGATGGACACAAGGAAAGATATAAAACACATAAATTACTACATTCTAAGAAGAAGAGACGTCTTATTTTCCAATGACTAATTGTGCTACGAAAAATACAATATTAAATTGTACCTTCTCTACATTATTATAATGTCAATATGCTAAAGATGTAAATCCTGTGCGGCTCAGATGTTGATAATAGATCAGATAAATACATTTCATTATTAATTCTATGAATACTTCAAGTATAAACAATTGTGTTTGATAATACATCATCTATAAAAATGGGACAGAAATTAAATCAACAACAAATCTGCTCCTTCTACTCCATTAGTAAAAAAAAAAGCAATTAAAGGAACATAGATTATTCGTGAGGTTGAGAAACATTTACACTTCAGCCTTACGTAATGGCGCAGTGGCGGCGGGAGCACATGCGCGGCGTCGCTCTGTCTGGCGCGCCGCCGCGCCCCGCCGGCGCGATTAAATCATCGACACTGCGCCCACGCCGCGCCGCCGCGCGCGACCGCTAGGCGTTAATGGCATTTCATTCGTTGATGTAGTTTTTTTATTGATCAGAGTTTTTTGTCGTAAATTTTTGCTCACACAACACCTAGATCCGAAACCAAAATTTGTAGATCGTAACATTGCATTTATTGTAATATTATATTGGTAATTAATAATACCTACTAATTGTCCGAAATAAATGTACAATTAATTGATGTATGAGGTATAAATGGTTCAATCAGAATAAGATATCATCCACAAATTAATCGTTACCTATCCGTTTGTTGTTTGTTTATTGTCGGCATCAATCGGAATGTTACTTTCGTCCGTCAGACGTTAGACTCATCTTGCGGAAATGCGGTAAAGGTTACGGATAAACGCAAATATTATGTGCTTTTGGATACTCCGTTGAGGATAATGACGGTAACATCATCATAATGACTTACGTATGTAAGAATGACGAGGTAATCATGATATCGTCACTGTTACGGAGATTTAATAATGACGATAAAATTTACATTAATTAAATATTGATTCACTCCTGCGGTTTGTGTTTTGTAATTGCAATTAGATTTCCATTTATCTCGCCTAATAAGTTTCCTGCATTTTGAGTCGCATCGTTGTTGGACTTGCGCACCAAGCATTCCGTACAAACTTGTTGGTAAGGTATCCAAGTATATGAGTGCATATTGATAATTTTCAGATTTTTATTTACAAAACAACATAGTAAAACATTGCTTCTTATCAAATTTCATCATTCTAGGTCAACGAGGAGTCCTATAAAGGTTTTGATACCTTTATGAAATCGCAAAAATATGCGGTATAAATGGTTATATCTTTTGATCGGGTTGACGTACAAGTTTGTTTTTCAGGGCTGTAAGAAACAGTAGAGCCGAGTATTTGATATAAATTTCAACTTGGAGTTGATTAACTTCATTTGATTCTGACGAAACACTCTGAGGTAGTGCCTCTGAAAGTTCTACCTACCCCGATTACATATTCAAGAAGACGGCTTTAAAATTGTCGAAAAACTAATTATTTCGTTACATGGGAAGTCATATTCCTATCCCTTAAATAAAAAATGCCCTTATTTGGCTAATGAAATTATGTGTTGCTCATAAGAGTAAAATTGATATTTATAATCTTAGTTGCTTTCTTCATTTAATTTGTATATTAGCTATGATCGAAGTTTTAAATATTTTTGTAAGATTATTTGACCAACCACTATATTTGATTCCTGTAAAGAAATTGGGCTTAGCTATTGTGCGTACTGCCACACGTTCATTACATTTCGTCCTGTGATGAAGCGAGCCTATCTCTGTATCCCACAGTCCAATTTCCGGTAAACAGGCACGTTTGATGAAACTAAAAATTTACATTTTCAGTTTCACACGATAGGATTCGAATCCATATGAATTTCATTGTCCAAGTACGCATCCACCAATGCAATGGGGAATAAATGCCATAATCATGAGCTCATGTTATGTCATAATGCATGTAACATTGCACATGATAATGCGCAATGACTCATTATCTTAGACTACGGCGTGTCGCGACTATCAGTTTGTTACCTGAGGGATGGCCCCTGACTCACCGTGGATCTCCCACGTCGCGACAATCCGACGAATCCTTGTCCATTGTGCATTCCTGTAGCGTATGTCGTCTGACCATATTTCAAACGCGAGCGGGTGTTGCAAATGTGGAAAAATTGCAGGGATTTGTAATATTTTATTCACGCAATATAATCGCAGGCTTAAAATTACTGTTTTTTTTTGTAAATGTTGTGTCGTCGGGTCGTCCTAACTTATCAATTAACTCATATCTTTCTCTTATTATTTTATAAAGCTTAAAGTAGAAACTAATATTTAACTTAATCTTTTTTCGTCACTACTTATTCCGGTAGCTTTATTCAAATTCTGACTGAATTTTGATGACACACTAACACACATACGCCCATCACTTTTTCTTAAAAAAACAGATTATAATTTATGAATATGTTTGATACTGTTCAAAGTTTTATAATAAATTGTAATATTTGACACTGGCATCCCCATAAAGATGCGCATACGCAGTGCGTTTCGCCCACACGCATTTGACGCATGGCTTTAACTTGAAATCGACAGGTGGATCTAGCCAAAGGGACCGCCGGGTGACACACTACACCTGTCCACGCGATGACATGATTGACTAGGAATTTGGATAAACAATCGTACTATCTACGCTTTGGTTTTAATAATGAGGCGGCTTGGGCCGGGAGCGATACCCTGGATTCGATGTCTGGGCCCTATAGAGCAAGCATCGACTTAATGAGTCTAAGGGCACTACAAACAGACACTTATTTCGTGGAACACCCCACTCTATAAGAGACTCTATAACACTTAATCACTTGTTTGTCTTTGACTTTGAAATTGTTTGATTATTTGAAACACTTGTCTTAATTGTATTCTTAAGAGATATCATTATTTATTAATTACCCATCTCATGTGGTTTTCAATGGGACATACAGACACACATACATCCACTCACCTATTTTTTCCCCAAGGGATACTCAATGGCTCAACTGTTGTATCCACTTTCCGTCATGTGCCATATCGGCCATAAATTCAGACTTGTCAGGCCAGACTCCGGGCTGATATTGAGTAAAAAACCGAATATTATTTTGGTCGATCTGGAGATCGAACCAGTGATTAGCACTGCATTCCGAGGCAGTTAATTTGATTATTTTCGTATTATATCAAGATAAATATTATGTTTTAGTATTTTTCAAAACAATCCATGAGAATTATTTTTATTTATATTCAAACGTGTTTATTTACTTTACTGAACTTATCTCGGTGGTATTGTTAATATTTTCGGTAAACTGAAGTCCCGAATCAATCCCGAGATTAAATACAATATATTTCATATCAAGCAATTTGCACTGCTTTTTTAAGGTTCATAATTCCCTGACACTAGCTACAATGAAAATGCCGTTCATAATGTAGAGCATTTCACGCCCTTGCACGAGCACAAAAGTATACAAAACGGCACAATCTAACCCGCTCCTTGCAACACATGACTTAACTCGTCATATTTTGTAATTTGTAGAAATGTATTCACATCAAGGAAAGATCTATTGAAGTAGTGACAAGTTCTCGTCTCTTGTTTACGCATCACAAATTCTCTGTACTCATAAACAGAGTTGAGATAATCAAATTTCCACATAATTCACCAAAATTTTAAATGCCCATGTGCAATAGTTAAGTATGCAGTCGCCCACACACCTTGCGGTTAACTTTGGCCTACTACGGACCTTTTATTTAGCTCGTTTCTGAATCCCACGGTACCACAATACACGACAACTTAGACTGCAACACTATTTATGTGTGATGTGTCCGTTGCCGCTTTTGTGTTGCGGGTAATATTATTTATGAAACAAATGCTTCAATGGATGATGAAAAATGAGCAAACGACGTATGACTTATGAGAACTTAAGAACGCGTCACTGACCTAAGTTAGGCTTTTTCTTGGCCGGAAATTCCAAACATTTGTGCACATAGGTGCATGTTTCGTTGATGTAATACAAGGTGAAATGGACTTTGCAACGTATAACTTAAGGTGGTAATTTGAGATCTGATTATAAAGATTTGATACAGTTGTCACATAATGATAAATGCATGCTATTAGTGTTAATTAAATCTAGATTCATTCTAGTCCACACAATATGTGCAATTTGTGGTACAAAGAGGGCATGTAAATTAGGCACACAATTCCAAGATGTGCATTTGCCTTATGATGTTATTCGTGAAGGCTTTAATATTATGTTATAAGTAGTAGATCGTGAATTAAGATAAGGGGACGGTCCCTAAAGTTATCAATTTTTGCTAAGTACGTCCATATGTATATTATAATGTACATGTGTTTTAGTTTAAAATGGTTAGGAAGCGACACATTCATTATGTTTGCATTTCGCAAAGCTTACTATATATAAATGCGAAAGTTAGTAGAAATGTTTGGAAGTTTGTGAGAAGTAAACGCAGAAGCATATGAAGAAGAATGAAATTTGCCGTACGGATAGGTCAAGTTCTGGATTTATACATACACTACTTATATCCCGATAATTTGCTCTGATGGAAAACACTAGAGTTTTTAATTGGAATTTAACATGAACGATAAAGGGCGAGACCATTGTCATACTGGAAATAAATTTCAATTCTTGTCTCAGGTTTATTTCTACAGGGACTACAAGTCGTAAGACGACAATTACCCTTAAACCTTGTTTATCTCTGCACCACCTTAAGGTCGAATGGTAGAAAATGCCTTTGGCATTAAGTCCGCCTATATACTTCTCTGTATATAAAGTGTTAGACATTATAATAAAATTGTTTTTCGGTTAGACATTTAAATAAAACTATCAAAATATAAAGGTTTTAAAAACCGCGATAGGATCAGCAAAATAGTTTTATAATAACAATTACACTTAATTCTACCTCAGGTCTCAAAAACTACAAACTTTTTGAACATACAACACTCACACCTAATAAAAAAATGTGCGTATCATCATCAGTAGAAAATAAACCGCAGATTTCCGTTTCAAACAGGGCCGTGTGTCATCGGAGGCTTTCTGTCTGGCTGTTCATTCAACGTCTTTTTAATGGAATTACGAGTCATGTCACGAATATGTCGCCTATCTTGTGAAAGCTATGGCCGCCTAACAATACCGCCCAGACATTTAATTGATCTGGGGATCACTACATGACTATGAGTACTACAGTCATGTAAAGATAGCGGTCTGATTGTCAACCCTACCAGCATTCTACAGTTATCATTTATCTGACACTGGAACAATTAGGATTCCTTAATAGACAGGAATTCAACAATTACATCAATATTCAAACCGGAATAGAACATTACCTTTAGAAATATCAAATATATGCGCAGCGGTACCAGGTATCTCTAGACAGACAGTCGCATTCGACACTTACCTATAAAACTCATGAGTAATCGCATCTTTTGAGCGGATTATCAGCATTGTGCAACGATAGAACGAAAGTTCAAGTTTCTCTTTAAACATGACAAGCTGAAAACTGCAATGACATCGAATGAATCATAAGTTTCCCATCGCCGTGCAAATGTGGAAAAGTTAGTTATAGGTGTGGTACTTGCTTATATCGACGCATTTCATGCGCATTTTACAACGCTTACTCACTATGGAATATTACCTTACAGTTATTTTGGACTTGTGATCAGAATGTTGGGATATTTAAAGCAATTATTGGAAGTTAATCTTATTTGGGTCTAAAGTTGCTCCTGTGACATAATTATTTGGAATTGTTGATGGAAAATGTATTGCGTCTTATCAGGGGCACAGTTAAAAGATGTAGGGATATGCGTTAGTTTGTGATATGAGCTTAAGTATATTACATAAACTGTCTATTTTAATTTAGTTACTTGAGAGAACCATTAAAGTTTACGAGGAGGTAACATATTTACACAAAATATTAAATAACAAACCGTGTTTTACGATACAGACTGTTGGCCTAGTGGGAAGGTCGCAGAGAGCGTGAGTGCATCGCTCCGGAAGCTGCGCATGCCACGCCGCGCTGTCGCGCCGCGCCTTGCGAGTGCGCTTGCGCCGCCACCCCCAGCCGCCTTCCACTGACTCAGCACATTTTTGCTCTCATTTTGTATACCATATGCGTAAATAATTAAGGCGTGCTTATTGATAGAATGAAATGAACTGCGAAGTATGTGATGAAATAATTTCTTCATACGAATAAGGTCTACCTGACGCGACAGCTTTTATAACTTGTAAGTCTTTCGTATGTGAGCTATTTCTGCGATGAAATAAAGAACTATATTGTTTTAGATTAAAGGGCGTTGCAGTTAATGTATTTACTAAGCGTTTTGGACTTTTCTCTCATACGTTGCCGCTGCCATAGAGCCCCTGAAGTCAATTTTGCTTACAATAGTATAAAAAAAAAAAAAAAAAAAAAGGTTTGATGAATTGATTCAGTATACTCCCTCACATAAACTCGGCGACTATTTGTAACCTAGTTTAGAGATTTAATTGGTAAGAAAAGTCTTTCTTACCAATTAAATCTCTAAACTAATCTAATCTTAGGCAGTCGCCTAAGACGCTAAAAACTCTCCCGTCTTCTAAGTCTCATTTCCCCCCTAAAAGATATCAACGCGCCCACAATATTTATTCTCTTGTGTAACTATTCGCGCAGGTGAACCTTTAACAGTTAACATTTCGCTGGTTTGTTACTAGGTTCTATGTAATATTTTTAGGACAAACTAATTTATGTATGCACATTATTCTATGTATTTTTAGTTAAACGTTTCCAGAAATTAATGTTGTATTTTCTATTTTTAATAACATAAAAATTTTAAATATTATTTTTTAACACATGAAAAAATTTCATAGGATCTTTTGGCATAGAATTTTTTTTTGGTAGCTTACTTAAAACTTTCTTTAAAAAACCTATGATTGTAATAATATCTCCTAAGAATATAACCTCGCTGAAAATAGACCAATGAACTCATCGCGACGATTTAATTGAACGTACACTATGCGGTTTACCTCCAATCAGTAAATTGAGAATATTTTACAAAAAACTGGAAAGAACCAGAAAACGGATCCTCGGACGCAGATTATAGAGATTAAACAGCTTTTATATTTCTGAAAATAACTTTGACCTAATTCCTAGTGGATTGTAAATTGGTGAGCATATTTTGCGTTATGCTTTTGTTTTAAGAATAGTATTTGGTTTGTGTCCTTTTTATATTTGTTTTTCTCGTGTGCGCAATAAAGAGCTTTTGTATTGTGTTGTATAAAGTTTAATTCACATTGAGTAGCTATTTTTATTGTATTTTCAAACTGAAGTGAGTTTGGCATGTCCTTCGAGCATTATTTCATAAAGCATGAACATATTACCACGGCCATCATTATAAACCATCTGTCTGGCGAAACTCTGGCTATTTATAATCATTTAAAACGGAACATAAGAGTCGACACTTGCTCTTTGACGGCATAGTTCGAGAATATAGTCCGCATGTTTATAATGCTTTTGCTAAATACCTATTTGAATAGTGTTTTGAGACATATATATATAAATATATAAATCTCCCTTGTTATTTTACCTGAATTTAATTATATTTATGTTTCTCAAAGTGCTAATGCTACCTGGTTGAGCCGCTTGGTGTCTCCTCAACGTCAGCTAAGGGCAAGGGTGCGGTTTGCGTAAAATTATTCATCCGACCTTTGTAGCTTAGTTAGGAGATGCCGCCTCTTTGGATGTAATACTGGCCGTTATGCTCCGTTCGTTCGAAACGGGCATTCGACTGTCATTAATTTATATAAAAATTTCTTCACATCATAAATATTTTACGTTTTTCCCACTATCCACATCAATCCTAATTCCCTTTTAATTTTCTTCCCTTCCTCACCGATCCTCGCGCCTCATCCTGCCACGTCGCCCGTGGACGGCAACCGGAGCATCGCCTGGTATCCCGGACCTCCTCTGCGGTGTGCGCCTCCTAACTTTGGCTGCAAGATCGGTGAGTAATTGCACGCAGTATTACCTGGTAACCCTTGCTCTCCTCCCTTGAGGGGACATCGTAGGTAGTACCTGCTCGGCTTTGCTATTCCTTGGCCCTCAATCATTCTTGACATGTTACTTATACATTTGTGTAACTTACAGACTTAAAATTTACTTAGACAATTACACTTGACATTTATCAAACATATACTTAATCTTGAAACCTGACTGGGAGATTGACCTGTCTACCACTTCTAGTTTTAAGTATACCCTTTATAGGTTCTTCCTTTCTCACTTCCTCCTTTTGACTTTGACTTATTTCTTGACTCTCTGTTAAATTTTCTGGAATATTTTCCTTATTAAGACTTGAAGACGGAGGACATAACAAGTGTTGCCTATTTCTTCTAAATGTACATCCATCTGGGGCTTCGACAATAAATGATCTAGGTTTATCACATTCCTTTATGACTTTTCCAGATTGCCATTTAGAATCAGGTGATTTTTTGAACATCACCCTATCTCCTTTCTTGACTTTAGACAACTCCTTAGATTTTTTATCAAAATAAAATTTCTGTTTGACATTATTATGTTGTTTTATTTTCCTATATTCCTTATGACTTGTTATTTTAGGTGGCAGATGCTTAACAACGGTAGGTATTAGTGTTCTGAGACGACGAGACATCAATAATTCAGCAGGAGACGGTAAGTTTCCTCTAGGTGTGGTTCTATATTGCAGCAAGGCAAGATGAGGATCATCTCCAGACTCAGCACATTTGGTAAGTATGCGCTTTATTATTTTCACCCAGATTCCACTAATCCATTTGACCGTGATAGGTAAGGACTTGACGTTGTATGACATATACCCCAAGAATCTATAAACTGCTTAAATTCTTGTGAACTGTAGGGTGGACCATTATCTGACATTATTTTTACAGGAATCCCGTGACGACTGAATATAGGCTTCAAAACATTTATTAATGCTTTTGCTCCTGTTGAGCTGACATTAGCTATTTCTATATAATTAGAATAGTAATCTTCGACGACAACAATAGTTTGACCTTTAAATTGTAAAAATCTATACCGACTTTTTCCCAAGGAAAAGAACTAATCTTATGAGACATTAGAGGTTGTGGAGGATTTGCATTTCTGTGTGACAAACAGATTTCACAATTTTCTACACATTGCTGTATATCATGTGACATTAATGGCCAATATACAACACCTCTTGCAAAATTTTTTGACTTTTCTATACCTTGATGACCACTATGTATCATTTTCAGAATTTCTGGTCTCAACTCTTTAGGTATAATAAGACTGTTACCTTTTAATAGCAGACCTTTGACAGCATGTATTTCATGACGACAGTTCCAATAAGGTAAGACTAATTTATTGACTTCAGATTTTCTATCAGGCCATCCATTTTGATAGTAATTCTTCAGTAGTTGCAGACTTTCATCTTGTTCCGTAGCCTTGGTGAGCCACTGGAGACGTTCTGCTGTAATAGGTAAGTGATTAACAAGCATATTGACATGAACCCTGACATCTTCATCCAGCTCATCTTCACTGGACTCTGGTAAAGCTGCTCGAGACAATGAATCAGCTATGTACATTTTAGTACCAGGTTTGTATTCAACTCTTAAATCATAAGCTTGTATTCTCAACATTAACCTCTGTAGACGCGTTGGAACTTCTGCTAAAGGCTTTTAAATAAAGTGACTAATGGACGATGATCTGTTTCGACAGAGACTATTTTACCATAGACATATTGATGAAAACGAATACATCCAAAGACAATGGCATATAATTCTTTTTCAATCTGTGCCATATGTTTCTGACTTGACGTTAAAGTTTTAGAAGCATAGCAAATTGGATGATTATCCTGAAGCAAGACTGCACCGACTGCTGACTGACTTGAATCTACTGACAAGAGAACTGACTTTTTGACATTATAATGTGACAATACTGGTGCCTGACAAATAATATTCTTAAGACGTGTATATATAGCTTCATGACTTTCATTCCATATCCATTCACTTGACTTTTTTAATAAGTGACGGAGAGGTTCAGTTTCCTCTGACAAGTTTTTAATAAATGCTCCTAAATAATTTAAAATACCTAGAAACCTTTGTAGATCCTTAAGACACATAGGAGACGGCATATCCTTGATAGCCCTGACTTTTTCTGGATCCGGTGACACACCTTGTTGTGAAAATATGTGACCTAAGTATTTGACTTGTGTGTGACCAAATTTACACTTACTTTTATTAAATTTTAAATTGACTTGTTGTGCCTTCATTAATACTCTTTGTAAATTTTCATTATGTTCTTGACGATCCTTGCCATAGACTAATATATCATCAGCATAGACCATAACTCCAGGCAAAACACCAAATGTTTCAGTCATAATACGATGAAATATTTCAGGGGCACAATTAATACCAAATGGCAATCTTTTAAATCTATACCGACCAAAAGGAGTATTGAATGTACACAACATTGAACTTTCTAAGTCCAGACGGATTACCCAAAATCCACTACTCGCATCCAGAGTAGAAAAATATGATGCACCATGCAACTTAGATCGTACATTATCAATAGTAGGTATTGGATAATGTGATCGACATATAGCTTCATTTAAGTTTCTTGGATCAAGACAGACTCTAAGTTGACCATTCTTTTCTCAACTAATAAAAGTGAACTTACCCATGATGTTGGCTCAGTGACCTTACAGATGACATCCATACTTTCCATGTTGTCTAGTTCCTTCTTTAGTCTATCATGAAGTGAGAATGGAATTTTCCGAGGTGAATCTATTTTAGGACGGATATCATTATTAATTGTGATATGACATTTACCTGGTAGACAGCCCAATCCATCAAATACACACTTAAATTTAGACAAAAGATTCTCTATATGAATATCTTTTTTGACATAGCATGACTTAAATTCAGAATTATTTTCATGTGCTTGTAATTGACAATTTATATTGCTATTTGTAAATTTTGACATTTTATGACATTTAGTTAGACTAGCCATATTATTTTGACTTTGACAGTTGTTTAATTTTTCAATATTAAACACTCTTTTAACTAGACCCAATTCTGTACAAGTATTTTTACCAAGTACAGTTGGTGACGACACTTTTGCAATAATAAATTTAATATTTTTTATCTGTTTCTGACTACCAATACTAAAACACAATTAAATGTTTGTTGACCTAATATTGGTATGGTATTTCCACAATAAGAAGTTACTATAGCAAGACAAGGTGAAAATTCTTTGACAACATTTAGTGACTTAAATAAATTATATGACATTACATTGGCATCACTGCCAGTATCCAATATGCATTTTATATTGATGTTGTTAATTGTTAAATCAATACTCCATTCTGCTTTCTTAGAGTGATTTGAATTTAAATTCCCAATTAGCATATTATTTGACACATTAACTTTGACATTTTCACTTTTGCTACATGTATGAGTTTAACAGATTTAGACTTACAGCACGCTTCATAATGTCCTCTAATTTTGCACTTTCTACACTTTGCATATCTAGCAGGACACATGTATTTATGCACTTGACCACATTTAGTACACTTTGTTCTATCTTGAGACTGCGACCTGGCTCTTGACTTTGAGCTCGCTCGTGACTGTGGTTTGGTTGATGACTGACATTGATAAAAGACATTGGAAGAAGACTCCTTAAATTCTTCTGCATGTGTTTTCGCTGACACAATGCTTTTAGCAAGGTTTCGCGCCTTTTCTAATGACAGATCTTCTTCAAGTAACAACTTTTCTCTGACATGATGAAAAGTTTCATGCATATTAGTGATGAAAATATCTTTTATCATTCTATCTTGGAGACTACCAAATTCACATGACTTACTTGTATTTATAAGACGAGTTAGGAAATCTTCTAGACTTTCATCTACTTTTTGTTTTGTAGTGAAAAATTTGTAACACTCATATGTAATGTTTCTTTTAGGTACAAAGTATTGTTCAAACTTTTCGACCAGTTGCGAAAATTTTACATTTTCTATGTTTAGGTTGAAAGTGTTGAATATATCAAGACATTCGTTGCCAATGAAATGCAACAAGACAGCCACTTTGCGGTCATCCGGCTCATCAAAAATGGCGCCTTCGCTTTCATAAAAAAAATGACAAAAAACTTTGGTACCATCTCTTCCAGTTTGTGGACAGATTTCCTTCTAGACTCATGGGCTTGATATTACCCATAATGTTGAGCTTCTTTGGCGATTTGGAAGCCATTTCTTGCCGCTCGCCACTTGCCGTGTCTTCATCGCTTTTAGACATTTTTCTTTTTGATTGAATTGACTTCTGACACCATGTATTGTGGTTCTGTATTTGATGAATAATGACACTGTCGTTTATGACAATATATTTATTAATTAAGACTATAAACATAATTATAATCAGACATGACCAGACGCTATCGGGACGTGTGTGTGGAAGTGACAGTGGCCGGAAGGACGCCACATAGTGATGTCACTTTAGTAAGCTGAGACTACATCACTATGTAACAGCAACTATTGTAATTTACCTTGTACTTATATTGCCAAATAACTAAAAAGCATGACAAAGCCATGAGTACCTAACACTTGGTGCAAACGAGCGATCCCGCACGTCCACCACGGCATGGGTCGCGGACATCGACCATGTGGTAATGCCCATTGTTGACTCTTGCACCACTAGAACATCAATGTCACGTAGGAACGGCCCTTAAAGATCTTTAATCAGGGTTTAATAATTTGTCTAAAAGCAATTCTTTTTAATTTGTGGCCAGTATTTGATTCTTATAATGAAAACCAGAAAGAAGAAATATAGAATGAGTTTTAATACTATTGGTTCGGAATGATTAACAGGATTAGTAAAAAAGAAATGATTAAACAAATTTTATTAAGGGAACAACAAAAGTTAATATTCACATCGTAAAATATGTTTTGTTGAGTGCTTTTCACAAAATATATTAAATAAAATAATATGTTGTAACAACATCTCCACGTACACGAATACGAAGTACCTACCACACAGCTCTAATTTAAAATAACTTCGATAATACATTCCCGATGAGGCGTACTCACAACAGACGGTACTTTAATTTATTAATGAGCAAAATCATAACAAAACAGCATATACTGTAGCCTAACTTCGTTATACAGGGCCATTTAAATATTGCGTTAATGAATGAAAGCACATGCAAAGAAGAATATGTATTCTTCTTTGCCTCTTCTAACATTGTAACAGAAAGCAATAAATAATATTTTCACCAATAATGCTGGTTTTATTTATAAATTTCAGTTGTAATTTTTAAGTTTAGTGCGAATATGTGATGTTGCCGATGCGAGTGCAAGAGGCATTAGAGCTTTTAATATTACAATTCCCTTTTGTATGTTTTTAAAACTATTGTATTTTACATCTATAGTTCGAGTAACTTGTTGTAAAGTGTTATAATCAAAGAGATAAGCATGTCTTCATTTAGTAAGACAAAATAACCCTGTATTTTTTAAGTTGTAACAGATAATGTATAGATTAATATGTAAAGAATAATATACGGGTGTTCTCGCGGCACACTATAGACTATACAGTTATCGAAACTTAAGCTGCCGCGTCCTGACTATAACCCGCTTACTATCCGCTATCAATTACTATTAGCCTTCTATAAAATATACAAATATACCATGTATAAGGTGTTACAAATAAAGTAGAATATATTTACAAAAAATATTGCCAATTAGGTAATGTGCTATTGGCAAGTGTCATGACAGCCAGTCCTACATGAAGTGTGTACAAAACATATTGAAATATTGGATATAGTTTCTATCTACAATTACAGTACTCGACGACAATAATAGATGCATCTGTTAACTTATATAAGTAGAGTCCCGTGTAAATCCGAAGAGGAAGTCAAAGGCACAACTAGTGTAAGCACAGTTCAGCGAGTCCATGATTGTAGAACAAGGGACGAGCGTGTTACCATATTGAACTTATGTCTCGATATAAAATATCAAAATGATCTTATCCAAAAAGGGCAAGTCATGGGTACCTCTATGAGACAAGGCGGCGTGTGTGTTTTTTCTATGGGTATGGGACATTGAATCTGAATTAATTTGAAAAGTTCTCTTATTAATAGAGCACTATGTTAAGCTTATAATAATTGTTAGCGGTGAGCAGAATTTTGTAATAAATAACGCTCTAGAATACATAAGCTTATATGAAATACAAACAATATTCCACTTAGAGAATCGCAATAAGCACCATTGCAATAAAGGCAAAACGTACTTATCATAGATTGTTGACCAGTCAAGTGTAACATGTAATTCACTGACTCCTACACAAATATTAATCTTCATTGAAAGAGTTAAGTTCCAATTAACCCATAAACATTATAATCACCCTATAGACGGGCGGATTGTTGCCGCACAATAGGGTCCCGGCCCGGGGTTACGTGCCCAGGGTACACGTAGCACGCCCTACGTGACGTGTGGCACGACCGAGTCGACCACCGCGGGCCCTTTAACTTTTTTTTGTCTTTCATTTTGGACACGCACCATTCATTCAACATTCTTTGGAGGCACGATAGGCTTATCTTGTGTTAATTGGAACATTTTTTAAAACGCTCTTTTTTTAAATATGCGAATGAGACTATTGCTTCTGTTGTCTATGAAACTCGTTTTGTTTATGGATGAGTTGTGACATTTTTACGCTTTTTAAAGCGTGTTATTAGTTGGAAGATTGTTTATGGCTCTTCATTATACAAATATTTATCGTTTTATAGACGTTATAACATTTAAAAGTTCAATTGAATCTATAAATCATAGATAATTCGGAACGCAGCCAAATTGCATCATTGTGTTTATGTATAAAACACGCGGAGTCTTCTTGCGCATCCCACCGCAACTTTTTTATAGTCTCTAGATATACATTTAATACATTTTGTGGCAACTGTTTATGATAGATCTACAGGATTAAACCTATATGTAAGTGATATAATTCCGGCGATTGTAATCGTTTCCTCGTGATAACTTGTCAGCATCAGTGCACGCTGATTGCGTATTGTTCTGCATGAAGCAGCTGGTTCTTTATCAATGAATGCTTATATTGTTATAGGGTTTTGTTTGTGGAATTATTAGTTTAATTTAAGAAAATATTTTTTTCTTAGATACAGGGCACAATTTTTATAGTCTATGTTTATGGATCTTAATAGGTTTTATCTAAAATAGAGCGTAAGTTCAAAATATTCCCAACAAAATAATTAATACAAAACAATAGATGGTGAAGGTGTAGTAGTTTCCTAATACTTTCGATTAATATTAAGGTAAAGTTTGTCTAAATGACGTTAATGTTCCGAAACCCATTTCTCCGTTAAATATCGGAACAGCTAGAGTTAATCTGAACAATATGCAACTTACATGTTCCTATTCAATTTGCAGAAAAATGAAAAATAAAATTGAAATAAAACTATTTACAGATTTATCTATTTATAGATCGCGGTTTTACATTTGCGCAAACATAAGAAATAATTTTGCAAAAATATTAACTTATCACTCGATATTGTGAGACTAATATAAAAGGAGTGTCAGCCATCTAAAGTTTTAGATGGTGTTGCTACTGTTTTCGCCCGTAATACCATACGAGCGACTCACTTAATTTAAGTCGTATAAAACTAACAATATTAAAACTCCGAAATCGCCGATAAACTCTAGACGTTATATCCAATTTAATAAGGCAATCTCATCGAACATTCCCCTTCTACAACCATAACACTAGTGAGTCATAGGGGCGGTCTAGACGGTGTAATTGGATCCTTCGAGCGGCAGTCGTTCACCCGACCCTACTCCTGGACTCACGCGTGACTTCATCAGTGATCTCAAACAAATGTTCCTGGAACATTGAATCATTAAGTGCTGAATGATTTCTCCTAACCGAGATTGTTACAGATGTCAATTGCCTTCTTGTCATGTTATGAAGTCCATTAGTAATTCTATTAATTAGTACCACTTCGTTATGATGATGATGATGAATATTTTCTTAAAAATGAATAACTCGGCTAGCGTAGTATAAATATCCCTCGCGGGATTATTTAAATAGTGCTCTCTCATATGTGAAAATCCGCCTGGGTAGGTACCACCGCAATGTCTATGTCTGTCGCTAAGCGGCAGTGTGTAGTCACTGTTATGTTCCGGTTTAAAGGACATTGCAGCCAGTGTGAACTGAACATAATAAGACTTAACATCTCATGTCTCAGGATGGCGAGCGCAGTGGAGTATCAAACAATACTTTGTAATTCAAGGTGTTGGATGATGTTTCTACTATTTATAGGCGGTCGTGTCGCTTACCATCAGGCGAACGGCAAGTTCATTTCGTCATTCAAAGCCATAAAAAAAACATCATCCAATAGTTTTCATGTTTTCACAGGAAATGCGTGATGTTAACAGGATCCACTTTCTACAATTGTCGCCAACGTTGGCTACAAATCTTTTACCAAATAAAAACATTTGTCTTTAAACCGCTAAGGGCACTTTGTCGGTAAAAGGTGAGGGTGCTCATATACCATTAAGTGACCTGCGTTTGGAGTCTCCAATCGCCACTACATAAAGCATCTAGATCAAGTGAAGAAATAACAATCAAGGAAAGATGGAACGGCCTCTGCCCAGTATACGATCCGACCCACGTAATCTCCGCCCCTGGTGACAACTGTCGAACATTTTCCCTATTTACTCGTAAACTGACGCCGTCCGGGTCGTCAGTCGATCATGATGTTTCATCATTGCCGCACCCACGAACGAGGCGCGAAATCACACAGATTAGCGAACAAACAAACTGTTGACATTAACTGACGGTTACCACGAGCCGTGATTACATTTGCAATTATTGGGGGTATTGCTAGATTCTAGAACACATACACACTCACGCCTTTTATGTCTGAAGGGGTGGGCAGAGGCGCATCTGTTGCACCCACTTTTCTGCCGAGTGTATTTATTTATTTATATATTTCCATAATGTGATAAAGGGGCGAGCCTTTCGCTACATCGGGCACAAATTCCTGACTCCGAGCTGATATTGAGTAGAAAAACCCAATATAACTTCGCCCGACCCGGGATTCGAACCCAGGACCTCAAAGCGCTGCCGTACCGCGCATGCAGTACAACTACACCATCGAGACAGTCTACTTAAGTCAGTATACTTATTGTCTATATCACAAAATTAATCCGGTAAATTATCTATTTGACTCCCTCCCGGCTTGAATAACTCGGAGATCAAACCCGAGATGTCAGCACTGCAGTCTTATAGTAATATAACTACGTCACCGAGAACGACAACTATTATCATTAATTCTGGAAATAATTGCGTTTGCGTTTTTACATATTATTATATTAATTATAAATACTTATTTATAGGATGATTACGTGAGGAAGGTCCCTGTACCCTCGCTGGGATTATTGACGATGTTTCCATTACCGTTAAAAAAGCTATTTATAACAATTTATAAATAGATTTATAAGTAAAATTAACAACTGCTTGAAATCAAAACAAGACACTTATAGACGATTCCTTTGAAAATGACCTAAGGGAATTTTTACTAAAAATCCCATTGTTGGGAATAGGAATTAAAACTTCCCAAATAATACCGACCAGAAAAGACACGAACGAAGTCTAGTATTTAATAAACAAATTATGTAGCTTTTAAGTGCTATTTCATCAACAGCATGAACTTGAAAAAACTGTTTGCAGGCCAATAAACGATAGAAATGAAGTGTTGCTAACTGAATAACTTGATTGAATGTCTGAGAACCGAGGTTATTGTGAGCAAATGTTATTACAAGCTTGCAAGTTTATGTAGCTTTAAATGTTTAAACCTTGCAATGTATACGTAGAAAGAAATATATACTGAAATAACAAAGTTAAGACCGTTTGATATGAGTAAGTGATATTGTGTGGCGTAAAAGATTCCTAGGTAGTTTTGCCTATTTCCTAGCAGCAGTGTACAAGTGCTGTATTCTAGTTTGAAAGATTTTATAGCCACTGTTATATAGGTATATTGTTTCAAGTTTTATTACCGAAGGAATCGTAAATCATTCATTTCAAATACCTATTATTCAACAGGTGTTGCAAATATCATTTATTTATATATTACGCCCCACTATATATAATATAAATAATAAGTAAACCATTCCTCATAAAATAAGGAAAGATGAACTTCCCAGAAAATCTGAAATTAATTCCGAATTACTTTCTCTCGGAATCTACATTAATATCCCCAAATAATGAAGTGGGTTTGTTTTTGCAATCCATTAATATTAACACGGGGCGGGCTGTATAGTCGGCCCTAAGGGTTGTGAGTCAGTTTTCTGGGAACAGCATCAGAGGTGCCCGCTGAACGACAATGGACCCCGCTCTTACACTTCTTTCGCATATCTTTTACGAAAGGATCATGTGGACTTGTTCGTTGGCATAGTTTTGTATTTATCATACAGACAACAGATTCGTCTAGTTAACGTAGCCAGTTCCAAAATAGGCTGGTGTATGAAGTATATTACAGATCTAATTTAAAAAGTCACGAAGAAACTAATATGTCAATCAATCTTTCTAAATAGCTGGTAGATTTTTTCAACTAGTAATAATGAACACTGTAAATGTACAAATATAATGGCTAGTAATTAGTTAATCCACTGACATTTTTTAAATATAATATGTCAACCAGTGCCTTGGGGTTTACGATTGTTGACGTGACTTGACGAGGCTGTAGTTTTTAATCATGTGTTTGCTAGTCATTATACAATCAAATGAGTACTTGACTTCACTTAATAACATAACTTACATACATACAATTACGTCCACATCCCATAGGGGTAGACAGAGACTATTGAGCGCCACGCGCTACGATTTTGACACACAATAAGATTATATTCACATTATTGGACCATTGCTTGATTTGTTTTTACAAATACCCTGTCTCATCCACTATACGCCCGTCATGTCACCTTTCCCCAAACACTATAGGGCGGAGGCATCAAAAAGGGTTTGCAATTCTGTTCCACTGAAACTAATTTCCCCGAAAATGGACATCGGACGTTAATCAAACTGTGTCCAGGAATCGAATCCGACGCTCCCAGGAACTTGGATCTTACTTTGTGATTAGGCTTTGAGGAAAATGTTATATTGTGTTCAGGGTGCATACTGCAATCTTGTGAAATACTTGTGAGTGACAGGTGCATGATTTAAGACTCTGAGCTTATTGGACCTTGTGTTTATTTCAAATTAAGAAGAAATGATTATGTGTTGACGCATGTAAAATTTGGAAATTTTGCATTTTATTTTTCTAGATTCGTGTCCGCCAACGCAGGAGAGATAAGTCGTATTACGTATACTATTTCAAGAAACCTTTAGAGCTTAAAGATAATATCAGTAATATACTACGAATCCTCCACGTAATGTTATGAATCATAAAGTTTGTGAGACCTTAATATTTACTATCGATAAATGCACATACTCCTTTATTAAATAGAATGGATTTTCATAATTATATAGATTAAATCATGTCTCGTCACATGGGCTACTGTTTGTTTAAAAAAAATTCACAATGGTATTTTATGCTGTAAAATTCTAGTTTTCGAAAAAAAAACTTTCCAGAATAACAAATAAAAAATACAGAAATGAACAAATTACATAACTTTGGATTGTAAGAAAATATTTAAATGACAAGTTATTAGTCAGACAAAATGCGATTACTTTAAAAAGTTTGTAATAAACTGTAAATAAACCATCGTTAAATGTCAATACCAAGCCAGATGACCCCGTCAAACAGCGTAACACTAACAATGACAATTTTTCATACGATTTAAAATATACCGTGACCGACGTGGCGGCGAAACCCAAACCAAAGCCCCGCTCGTTACAATCGATCAGCGGCTTCAGATGCCCTGAAACAATGTGCCGACCACCAGACCGCGAAATCGACGGAAAATACGTCCATTTGTTACCCTCCACCGGTACTCTCCACGTAAAATAACTGTATTTAATTTAGCGAAGCAACGGAGTGGCTTATGGGTGAAATGTTTACCATGGAGTTGGGAGGCGTTGGTCAGCAGTGGAGGAATTATAAAGATCGTATAATAGCATCAGCCCTGTATTATATACTGTCCCACCGCTGGGCACGGGCCTCTTCTACTGCGAGGGATTAGGCCTTAGTCCACCACGCCAGCCTAGTGCGGATTGGTAGGCTTCACACACCCTTAATATTCCTAGAAAGAACTTCTCAGGTATGCCAGTTTCCTCACGATGTTTTCCTTCACCGTTAAAGCAAACGATATTCACAAAGAATACACACATAATTTTAGAAAAGTCAAAGGTTTGCGCGCTTAGGATATGTACCTGCGGACATTCGTCTCGGCCGTCCGTTCCACACCCAACTAGGCTATCGCCGCTTTTTTGATAATAATGGTGCACGAAAATAAAATTAAGTCCTATCTTTCACTGTACAGTAATTAGCATTAGAGTTTGTGTGATAATGTTGTAGAGTCAGGAAGGACAGAATAATTTTAATTAATCTTAATATGTTACTCACTAGAGGTCTCACAACAGCACGTAATCCTTGGGCCTGATTGCCTATGACGTCCGTTTTTTTAAACAGTTCGTAACAAACGCGTAAAGCACATTATCGCGTTTATGATAATTAAAATTGACATACAGAATACCGTTCCACGCAAATTTAACAAAGATAACGTAACGCGGTGTGTTATGAGTTTACACTGATATAGAGAATAAGGTCCTGCTTGTTTGCTAGCATAAGTCATAGCTTGTCATAACAATACATCCAAAAACTAGCCTGGTTTGCTGTATACGCACATATATCTCATGAATTCAAGTTCATTACTTTATAATAGATCCAATAAATCCAGCCATTACACTTGGCCGCGCTCTCCTTCAATTAACAACCGGCACAGTTATTCGCAAGCACTCGACCCTCGCTGCTCCAGTGCCCCTGCGACAGTGACTTGTCTATACTAGTACGATAGACACATTTAAAGGTGGACTAATGACTATTTCTCTCGTTTGATTCTACATATAGTCGAGGATAGTGCAATGCTGCGTAACTTGCGCAGGTAAATACCGCCGAATAAAGCCGAATTATTATTGACACTAAATTAAACCAATCATTTATATAGTACATAGACTTTTGCAGTCACTTATACACGTCATCCGTATATAGTTATAGTGATAATTAACAAAATCTCTGCAATATAATATTTATATGTGTAACGTTTATCAATTATTACAATAGTTTTTCTGATTGCGTACGGAGTACGTGTGCCCACGGACTTTAACTTTATTTGATTGATAATAGTACATACCTTTATTTTATGTCTTTTATGTGGCATTGCACTATCAACGACGTCATTATTTAGCCTAACTCTTTAAAATTAAAATATAATTCAAAGCATTTTGTAGCACATTGTAATATTGTCCTAAAAAATTTCTGATAAGTATAAATTTTCCATTTATACTATATTCGCTTCGAAGGACAATGTGGCCAGTATAATTATTATATTATTAATTTACAGTTTGAATGGTGTGAATAATTTCATCAGACAAACAGCTTGCCCATTTTATCATTAAGTTACTCATAAAATCGATAATATGTCATCTAATGTAGTCCAATGTAGTACAAATATGTCATTCAGTGAGATTTCGCATCTCTTGACGATCACGGTAATTTTTCTATTCAAAGTTATTTATTTTACACTCCCTACATTATGTATAAACAGACTTCATACCGTAAGCATTCCGTATCGGAGAACTACAAACGACTAAGTGATATCAATAGCCTGAATTAGAACAAATAACAGAGGACATGCTATTATACTACATAAATACGTATTAACATAGGAAACTAAATGTTACTTTGTTGTATTACATCCTGTTCTTACTTAATACTAATACTACCTTTTAACTAATTTTGAAAACAGCAACACTAGAGTTTCTTGCCCGTTCTTCTCTGGTGGAGACTGCTTTAAACTGATCGTTTTTAAATTATTTTCATTTAATTTCATATCAACAATATTATATTAACAAAAATCATGTATACATAGGTATATTTAAATAATGTCCCTATAGTAATGTATATGTAGCGATTGTCTTTGCTTACGCTATACAAACCTTTCAAGATTTAGAACGCCATTCATCGGAACAAGTCACAATGGGTTTTTCACTATGATCCTTTGAGGAGTAATTAATTTGACAAACACATTCCAAAGTATGCGGAAAAGTCGCCACAAGTGAACTCTCTTAATTTCACGCGGCAGTCGCATGCCGTATCCTTTGCTAAGTGACTCACCATCGGTAATACCACTCACGTCTATTGAATCACCGAAAATCTGGACTCTTGCATCATACGGTGTATGATTTCAAGTATTATTTTATGGTTTTCCAAAATTACACACACATCCGCTGAATTTGTTTTTGTAGGGGTAAATATAAGTTTTGATTATATGATCAAAAATAGATGTTTCTTTAGGCCTGGTCGAATGACTCATGAGGCTATGAACCGTAAGATTTTATTCGTCGACCGGACAAACGAGTGATTTTTTTTTTTGGAAAAAAACACGTCTATATGTCTTGAGATTTGAATTTGCGCCCAATATTAAGATAAGTCGTCGCCTTGTAGGAAATCGTTGGACACTGGTCTGAAAATCTTTAAAGAAGGTGTACCTGCAACAGTGACTTCCAAATACTGATGATAATGATGAAGCCAAGGGATTTGCGATGTAAACTTAGCGAGTGGATGCACTAGATGCGCCTCTACTTATCCCTTCTGGCATAAAGACATGAACTTATATTAGTGCTTGTAGTTCTATAGTCTATCTCACGAGTGAGGGATATCGTGAAAGTTACAGGAATGTAATGGTGTATTTACGAGACCAACATATATTTAAATTTTGAGTTTTTCAATGGAAGAGTTGTAGTGTGATGTTTTTGTTAAAGTTATAAATTTGATCACTGTCGTGGACCTTTAGTATGCTCGCGTATAGGGCCAAAAAGTATTACTGCTGGTTGATTTCATAAAAAAAAACAATTGTTTTAATTTTTTCTTTAATTAAATTAAATGTGTATACCAGCAATGAACATGGAAATATATTAACCTCGTTGTACAGATAACATAGAAAATATTATATGGATATTATTAATAACAAACCTAATAATAAAATACAAAACTTATCAGCGAAGAGGTAGGCAGAGTTGTAATAAATGCACCATAGGCACATACTATTTCCTTTCAAAAGTTTCCAATCCAATTAAATATGTAGGTAGTTATGGGTAGTTAAGACCTTTGTAGTCAACGAACTTTGCTTTTCTCTAAGAAAAAAAAGATTTTTAAAAAAAACTTGTCTATTACAGGCTCAAATTCCCCGTAAGCCCATTAACTATCTAAAGCAGTGATCAATGATAAATCATATTTCATTGTAAATAAACCCACACGTCAAACAAATCCCAACGCGAGAAGGAAAACAACGAGCGCGTGCCACAGTTATTACTGGATTAATTGTACTCAGATAATTAGCAGGAATTTTAATATATTGTATTTTAAATATTTGCATTCATATTTACGTTTGCGGTCGTTGATCTGAACGTTATTTCCTTAATGATCATACATACATATTGATTAGAGTTTTAGTGGCTCGCGTGGTTACCTACTTGCTCGTTTTCTCACCTAGTTGCCACGCAGAATTTATTATAATGTTAAGTACTAAGTAAATATTATATTAAAATTAATTATTAATTTTATCAACAACTGAAATTGGAAAGTAGGAGTAAGGAAAGTACTAAGATACTGCTGTTTGGTGACAAGAATAGACACAACATTATACCTGCAGACTCTACATAGAGTTATATGGATTCTCGTAGGCGATGTATCACTTAATAAGTGTTTTCTTGATAATTTAAACGATTATATTCTAAACATCGTGACGTAGCCACACATGAATAGGTACTTTATAATAATTTCAAAGTTAATTAAACCAAATAAAGACTGTTTTATCTTTCATATTTTAGAGAAATATCGTGCTTATTGAGACAATACAGTCGAAAACACGGAAAAATAAATACAATGTTTAAATTTGATGAATAACAAGCAGTAAAGCAAAGTTGTTATTGCTTAATCCGCGTTATCTGATTTTAAGTAAATAAACATTGTATCAATGTGTACTGACGTTCATTGTTAAACAACGTGGTGAAGTTTACGCAATGTTGTGCTAAATATTCACATGAGCAAAGTACCCACATTTTTGTGTCGCAGTTAAACGGTATTTGCGTAATGTAGATGTTACGCGATACAGCGGCTTCCGGTGTTTTGGTTCGCTTCGAGTACTATTTAATTAGTGTGGTTATCCGTATTGATTTTACCTGTATTTATGATATATGGTTTAATAAAGTCTTTGTTACATAGGTCACTGGAAACTTTAAGCTGAATTTATTCTTTCTAAAAGATGGGTCCGTTTGATAATTTATTAACATTTGTAGAAAATTTTGAACTGACTTATATTAGCTTTCAACTAAAAATAGAGCCTAGGAAGTCATACTATGTTCACTAATTTCGTGAAAGTATATATAACTTTCATATATTACAATATAACATTTTAAACACACGTCATAATTGGCTTTTTAACGTAACCTAATTCATTATTATTATTACTGTAACAAATGATTAATTATGAATCTACAAAACATGTTACTGGGCATATTCGTTAGCGCAAGCGTAGTGTGCACTGAGGTTTATCTGGAAGGTGTGCGCGGCACGCGACAGTGAACACAGCCTATGGAAATGCCGCAACGAAAGCGCGCAGATGAGGGGATTCCACTGTTCCGTTGATTGCACGGAAAACCCTAGGAAACAGGTTTT